>NW_028289754.1:0-118462 GCF_059628265.1 Tinamus guttatus | reverse complement strand
CCTAGAGCCCCCATAGGGCCCCCTAGAGACCCCACGGGATCCCCACAGCTCCCCTACGACCCCCTATAGCCCCCATAGGGCCTCCTAGAGCTCCCATAGGGCCCCCTATAGCCCCCACTGGACCCCAGAGCTCCCATAGAACCCCCTAAAGCCCCCATAGGACCCCCTAGAGCTCCACGGGACGCCCTAGAGCTCCCCTAGGACCCCCTATAACCCCCATAGGACCCCCTAGAGCCCGCATAGGACCCCCTAGAGACCCCACAGGACCCCCTATAACCCCGATAGGGCCCCCTAGAACTCCCAAAGGACCCCCTAGAGCCCCATAGGAACCCCTAGAGCTCCTATAGCCCCCCTAGAGCTTCTATAAGATCCCCTATAGTCCCCATAGGATGCCCTAGAGCTCCCATAGGGCCACCTATAACCACCATAGGACCCCTAAGAGCCCCCATAGGGCCCCCAGAGCTCCCCTAGAACCCCCAGAGCGCCACTAGGAGCCCCTATAGCCCCCATAGGACCACCTAGAGCTCCCCTAGGGCCCCCTATATCCACCATAGCATGCCCTATAGCCCCCATAGGGCCCCCTAGAGCTCCTATAGCCCCCCTAGAGCTCCTATAGGACCCCCTATAGTCCCCATAGGATGCCCTATAGCCCCCATAGGGCCCCCTAGAGGTCCCATAGGACGCCCTAGAGCCCCCATAGGATGCCCTAGAGCTCCTATAGGATCCCCTATAGTCCCCATGGGATGCCCGAGAGCTCCCCTAGGGCCCCCTATAACCACCATAGGACCTTCTATAGCCCCCATAGGACCCCCTAAAGCTCCTATAATTCCCCAGAGCCCCCATAGGACCCCCAGAGCTCCCCTAGGAGCCCCTATAGCCCCCAGAGAGCCTCCTAGAGCTCCCATAGGACGCCCTAGAGCTCCCCTAGGGCCCCCTATAACCACCATAGGACCCACTATAGCCCCCATAGGACCCCCTAGAACTCCCCCAGCGCCCCCTATAACCACCATAGGACCCCCCTATAGCCCCCCTAGGACCCCCAGAGCTCCCATACGACCCCCTAGAGCTCCACTAGGAGCCCCAGAGCTCCCATAGAACCCCCTATAGCCCCCATAGGGGCCCCTAGAGCTCCCTTAGGGCCCCCGATAACCACCAAAGGACACTCCATAGCCCCCATAGGACCCCTTAGACCTCTCATAGTACCCCATATAGCTCCCAGAGGAACTCCTAGAGCTCCTATTGCCCCCCTAGGGCTCCTATAGGATCCCCTATATTCCCCATAGAATGCCCTAGAGCTCCCATAGAGCCACCTATAACCACCATAGGACCCCGTATAGGCCCCATAGGACCACCTAGAGCTCCCCTAGGGCCCCCTGTAGCTCCCCTAGGACACCGGATAGGCCCCATAGGACCACCTAGAGCTCCTATAGCCTTCCTAGAGCTCCTATAGGACTCCCTATAGTCTCCATAGGACCCCCTAGACCTCACATAATACCCCCTATAGCTACCTTAGGAACTCCTAAAGCTCCTATTGCCCCCCTAGAGCTCCTATAGGTTCCCCTATATTCCCCATAGAATGCCCTAGAACTCCCATAGGGCCCGCTATAACCATCATAGGACCCCTTATTGTCCCCTTAGGGCCCCACTGAGCTCCCGTAGGAACCCCTACAGCTTCATGGGACATCCTAGAGCTCCCCTAGAGCCCCCTATAACCACCATAGGATCCCCTGTAGCCCCCATAGGACCCCCAGAGCTCCCCTAGGACCCCCTATAGTCCCAAAGAGAGCCTCCTAGAGCTCCCATAGGATGCCCTAGAGCTCCCCTAGGGCCCCCTATAACCACCATAGGACCCTCTATAGCCCCCATAGGATCTCCTAGAGCTCCCATAGGACGCCCTATAGCCCCCATTGGATCCCCCAGAGCTCCCCTAGGACCCCCCAGAGCTCCCCTAGGACCCCCTATAGCTCCCATAGGGAACCCTAGAGCTCCTATAGACCCCCTATAGACCCCATAGGATGCCCTAGAGCTCTCATAGGGCACACTATAACCACCACAGGACCCTCTATAGCCCCCATAGGACCCCCTAGAACTTGGCCAGCGTTCCCTTTAACCACCATAGGACCCTCTATAGCTCCCCTAGGACCCCCAGAGCTCCCCTAGGACCCCTTATAACCACCATAGGATGCCCTATAGCCCCCATAGGGCACCCTGAAGCTCCCCTAGGACCCCCAGAGCTCTTCTAGAACCCCTATAGCCCCCATAGGGCTCCCTATAGCCCCCATAGGGCTCCCTATAGCCCCCATAGGACCCCCTATAGCCCCCATAGGACCCCCTTTAGCCCCCATAGAACTCCCTAGAGCTCCCCTAGGACCCCCCATAACCCTCATAGGGCCCCCTAGAGCTCCCCTAGGGCCCCCTACAGCGCCCATAGGACCCCCTATAGTCCCCATAGGACCCCCCAGAGCTCCCCTAGGACCCCCTATAGCTCCCATAGGGAACCCTAGAGCTCCCATAGGACCCTCTAGAGCCCCCATAAGGCCCCCTAGAGCTCCATGGGACGCCCTAGAGCTCTCCTAGGGCCCCCTATAACCACCATAGGACCTTCTATAGCCCCCATAGGACCCCCTAAAGCTCCTATAACTCCCCCAGAGCCCCCATAGGATCCCCTAGAGCTCCCGTAAGAACCCCCAGAGCTCCCCTAGGACCCCCTATAACCCCCATAGGACCCCGTATAGCCCCCATAGGACCCCCTAGAGCTCCTATAGACCCCCTAGACCTCCTATAGGATCCCCTATAGACCCCATAGGATGCCCTAGAGCTCGCATAGGGCACACTATAACCACCATAGGAGCCCCTATAGCACCCATAGGAACCCCTAGAACTCCCCCAGCGTGCCCTATAAGCACCATAGGAGCCCCTATAGACCCCCTAGGACCCCCAGATCTCCCCTAGGACCCCCTATAGCCCCCATAGGATCCCCTAGAGCTCCCCTAGAACCCCCAGAGCTCCCATAGGACCCCCTATAGCACCCAGCGGGCCCCCTAGAGCCCCCATAGGACCCCCTAGAGCCCCCATAGGACCCCCTAGAGCCCCCATAGGGCCCCCTAGAGACCCCACGGGATCCCCACAGCTCCCCTACGACCCCCTATAGCCCCCATAGGGCCTCCTAGAGCTCCCATAGGGCCCCCTATAGCCCCCACTGGACCCCAGAGCTCCCATAGAACCCCCTAAAGCCGCCCCCATAGGACCCCCTAGAGCTCCACGGGACGCCCTAGAGCTCCCCTAGGACCCCCTATAACCCCCATAGGACCCCCTAGAGCCCGCATAGGACCCCCTAGAGACCCCACAGGACCCCCTATAACCCCGATAGGGCCCCCTAGAACTCCCAAAGGACCCCCTAGAGCCCCATAGGAACCCCTAGAGCTCCTATAGCCCCCCTAGAGCTTCTATAAGATCCCCTATAGTCCCCATAGGATGCCCTAGAGCTCCCATAGGGCCACCTATAACCACCATAGGACCCCTAAGAGCCCCCATAGGGCCCCCAGAGCTCCCCTAGAACCCCCAGAGCGCCACTAGGAGCCCCTATAGCCCCCATAGGACCACCTAGAGCTCCCCTAGGGCCCCCTATATCCACCATAGCATGCCCTATAGCCCCCATAGGGCCCCCTAGAGCTCCTATAGCCCCCCTAGAGCTCCTATAGGACCCCCTATAGTCCCCATAGGATGCCCTATAGCCCCCATAGGGCCCCCTAGAGGTCCCATAGGACGCCCTAGAGCCCCCATAGGATGCCCTAGAGCTCCTATAGGATCCCCTATAGTCCCCATGGGATGCCCGAGAGCTCCCCTAGGGCCCCCTATAACCACCATAGGACCTTCTATAGCCCCCATAGGACCCCCTAAAGCTCCTATAATTCCCCAGAGCCCCCATAGGACCCCCAGAGCTCCCCTAGGAGCCCCTATAGCCCCCAGAGAGCCTCCTAGAGCTCCCATAGGACGCCCTAGAGCTCCCCTAGGGCCCCCTATAACCACCATAGGACCCACTATAGCCCCCATAGGACCCCCTAGAACTCCCCCAGCGCCCCCTATAACCACCATAGGACCCCCCTATAGCCCCCCTAGGACCCCCAGAGCTCCCATACGACCCCCTAGAGCTCCACTAGGAGCCCCAGAGCTCCCATAGAACCCCCTATAGCCCCCATAGGGGCCCCTAGAGCTCCCTTAGGGCCCCCGATAACCACCAAAGGACACTCCATAGCCCCCATAGGACCCCTTAGACCTCTCATAGTACCCCGTATAGCTCCCAGAGGAACTCCTAGAGCTCCTATTGCCCCCCTAGGGCTCCTATAGGATCCCCTATATTCCCCATAGAATGCCCTAGAGCTCCCATAGGGCCACCTATAACCTCCTTAGGACCCCTAAGAGCCCCCATAGGGCCCCCTAGCGCCCCCACAGGCCGCCCAGAGCTCCCCTAGGACCCCCTATAACCACCATAGGACCCCGTATAGGCCCCATAGGACCACCTAGAGCTCCATGGGACGCCCTAGAGCTCTCCTAGGGCCCCCTATAACCACCATAGGACCTTCTATAGCCCCCATAGGACCCCCTAAAGCTCCTATAACTCCCCCAGAGCCCCCATAGGATCCCCTAGAGCTCCCATAAGAACCCCCAGAGCTCCCCTAGGACCCCCTATAACCCCCATAGGACCCCGTATAGCCCCCATAGGACCCCCTAGAGCTCCTATAGACCCCCTAGACCTCCTATAGGATCCCCTATAGACCCCATAGGATGCCCTAGAGCTCGCATAGGGCACACTATAACCACCATAGGAGCCCCTATAGCACCCATAGGAACCCCTAGAACTCCCCCAGCGTGCCCTATAACCACCATAGGAGCCCCTATAGACCCCCTAGGACCCCCAGATCTCCCCTAGGACCCCCTATAGCCCCCATAGGATCCCCTAGAGCTCCCCTAGAACCCCCAGAGCTCCCATAGGACCCCCTATAGCACCCAGCGGGCCCCCTAGAGCTCCCTTAGGGGCCCCTAGAGCCCCCATAGGACCCCCTAGAGCCCCCATAGGGCCCCCTAGAGACCCCACGGGATCCCCACAGCTCCCCTACGACCCCCTATAGCCCCCATAGGGCCTCCTAGAGCTCCCATAGGGCCCCCTATAGCCCCCACTGGACCCCAGAGCTCCCATAGAACCCCCTAAAGCCCCCATAGGACCCCCTAGAGCTCCACGGGACGCCCTAGAGCTCCCCTAGGACCCCCTATAACCCCCATAGGACCCCCTAGAACCCGCATAGGACCCCCTAGAGACCCCACAGGACCCCCTATAACCCCGATAGGGCCCCCTAGAACTCCCAAAGGACCCCCTAGAGCCCCATAGGAACCCCTAGAGCTCCTATAGCCCCCCTAGAGCTTCTATAAGATCCCCTATAGTCCCCATAGGATGCCCTAGAGCTCCCATAGGGCCACCTATAACCACCATAGGACCCCTAAGAGCCCCCATAGGGCCCCCAGAGCTCCCCTAGAACCCCCAGAGCGCCACTAGGAGCCCCTATAGCCCCCATAGGACCACCTAGAGCTCCCCTAGGGCCCCCTATATCCACCATAGCATGCCCTATAGCCCCCATAGGGCCCCCTAGAGCTCCTATAGCCCCCCTAGAGCTCCCATAGGACCCCCTAGACCTCTATAGACTATAGGACCCTCTATAGTGCCCATAGGATGCCCTAGAGCTCCCATAGGGTCCCCTATAACCTCCATAGGACCCTCTATAGCCCCCATTGGACCCCCTAGAGCTCCCCTAGGACCCACCAGAGCTCCCCTAGGACCCCCTATGGCCCCCATAGGAACCCCTAGAGCTCCTATAAGATCCCCTATAGTCCCCATAGGATGCCCTAGAGCTCCCCTAGGACGCCCTGTAACCACCATAGGATGCCCTATAGACCCCATAGTGCCCCCTGGAGCTCCCCTAGGACCCCCAGAGCTCACCGAGATCCCCTATAGCCCCCATAGGGCCCCCTACAAATCCCCTAGGACCCCATAGAGCTCCCCTAGAACCCCCTATAGCCCACATAGGACCCCCTAAAACTCCCATAGGACCCCCTACAGCGCCTATAGGACCCCGTAGAGCTCCCCTAGGACCTGCTATAACCACCATAGGACCCCCTAGAACTCCCCCAGGGACCCCTATAACCACGATAGGACCCCCTATAGCCCCCCTAGGACCCGCTATAACCACCATAGGACCCCCTAGAGCCCCCATAGGGCCCCCAAGAGCTCCCCTAGGACCCCCAAGAGCTCCCCTAGGACCCCCAAGAGCTCCGCTAGGACCCCCAAGAGCTCCCCTAGGACCCCCTAGAACTCCCATACGGCCCCCCTAGAACTCCCATAGGACCCCCTAGAGCTCGACTAGGGCCCCGTAGAGCTCCCCTAGGGCCCCCTATAACAACCATAGGACCCGCTATAGCCCCCATAGGACCCCCTAGAGCCCCCATAGGACCCCCTAGAGCCCCCATAGGACCCCCTAGAGCCCCCATAGGGCCCCCTATAGCTCCCCTAGGACCCCCAAGAGCTCGCCTAGGACCCCCAAGAGCTCCCCTAGGACCCCTTATAACCCCCATAGTGCCCCCTAGAACTCCCATAGGACCCCCTAGAGCCCCCATAGGGCCCCCTATAGCCCCCATAGGGCCCCCTATAGCTCCCCTATGACCCCCAAGAGCTCCCCTAGGACCCCCTATAACCCCCATAGGGCCCCCTAGAACTCCCATAGGACCCCCTAGAGCCCCCATAGGAACCCCTAGAGCTCCTATAGCCCCCCTAGAGCTTCTATAGGATCCCCTATAGTCCCCATAGGATGCCCTATAGCCCCCATAGGGCCCCCTAGAGGCCCCACAGGACACCCAGAGCTCCCCTAGGACACCCTATAACCACCATAGGACCCTGTATAGGCCCCATAGGACCTCCTAGAGCTCCTATGGGACTCCCTATTGTCCCCATAGGATGCCCTATAACCCCCATAGAGCCCCCTTGAGCTCCCCTAGGGCCTCCTATAACCACCATAGGATGCCCTATAGTCCCCATAGGGCCCCCTAGATTTCCCCTAGGACCCCCAGAGCTCCCCTAGGACCCCCAAGAGCTCCCTTAGGAACCCCTATAACCCCCTTAGGGCCCCCTCGAACTCCCGTAGGACCCCATAGAGCCCCCATAGGAACCCCTAGAGCTTCTATAGCCCCCCTAAAGCTTCTATAGGATCCCCTATAGTCCCCATAGGATGCCCTAGAGCTCCCATAGGGCCCTCTAGAGGCCCCACAGGACACCGAGAGCTCCCCTAGGACCCCCTATAACCACCATAGGACCCCGTATAGGCCCCATAGAACCTCCTAGAGCTCCTATAGGACTCCCTATTGTCCCCATAGGATGCCCTATAACCCCCATAAGGCCCCGTGGAGCTCCCCTAGGACCCCCTATAGCCCCCATAGGGCCCCCTAGAGGTCCCCTAGGACCCCCTATAGCCCCCATGGGACCCCCTATAGCCCCCATAGGACCACCTAGAGCTCCCCTAGGACCCCCTATAGCCCCCATAGGACCACCTAGAGCTCCCTTAGGACCCCATATAGGCCCCATAGGACCCCCTAGAGCTCCTATAGACGCCCTAAACCTCCTATATGACCCTCTATAGTCCCCATAGGGCGCCCTATAGTCCCCATAGGACCCCCTATAGTCCCCATAGGTCCCCCTAGACCTCCCATAGGACCCCCTATAACCCCATAGGACCCCCTAGAGCTCCCCTAGGACTCCCTATAACCCTCATAGGGCCCCCTAGAGCTCCCATAAGGTCTCCTATAGCACCCACAGGACCCCCAGAGCTCCCATAGGACCCCCTAGAGCTATAGCCCCCCTAGGGCCCCCTAGAGCTCCATGGGATGCCCTAGAGCTCCCCCAGGACACGCTATAACCCCCATAGGACCGCCTAGAGCTCCCATACGACCCCCTAGAGCCCCCACTGGACCCCCTAGAGCTCCTATAGCCCCCCTAGACCTCCTATAGGACCCTCTATAGTGCCCATAGAATGCCCTAGAGCTCCCATAGGGCGCCCTATAACCATCATAGGACCCCCTATTGCCCCCATAGGGCCCCCTAGAGCTCCCATAGGACCCCCTAGAGCTTCATGGGACGCCCTAGGGCTCCCCTAGGGCCCCCTATAACCACCATAGGACCCCCTTTAGCCCCCATAGAACTCCCTAGAGCTTCCATAGGACCCCCTTGAGCCCCCCTAGGATCCCCTAGAGCTCCCCTAGGACCCCCTATAGCCCAGATAGAACCCCCTAGAGCTTCTATAGGATTCTCTATAGTCCCCATAGGGCCCCCAAGAGCTCCCCTAGGGCCCCCAAGAGCTCCCCTAGGGCCCCCTATAACCCCCATAGGACCCCCTAGAGCTCCCCTAGGACCCCCTAGAGCCTCCATAGGACCCCCTTGAGCTCCTATAGCCCCCTATAACCTCCTATATGACCCTCTATAGTCCCCATAGAATGCCCTAGAGCTCCCATAGGGTCCCCTATAACCACCACAGGACCCCCTTGAGCCCCCATAGGACACCCTAGAGCTCCCCTAGGACCCCCTATAGCCCCGATAGAACCCCCTAGAGCTTCTATAGGATTCTCTATAGTCCCCATAGGATGACCTAGAGCCCCCACTGGACCCCCCAGAGCTCCCCTAGGACCCCCTATAGCCCCCATAGGGCCCCCTAGAATTCCCATAGGAACCCCTAGAGCTCCTATAGCTCCCCTAGAGCTTCTATAGGATCCCCTATAGTCCCCATAGGATGCCTTAGAGCTCCCTTAGGGCCCCCTTGAGCCCCCATAGGACACTCTAGACCTCCCCTAGGACCCCCTATAACCACCATAGGTACTGCAACGGGGAGGGGGATGCTGCGCATGCGCAGAGCGTCGGGAGCGCTCACTGCTGCCATCCCGTGTCCGAAAATCGGTACTGCAATGGGTAGGGGGAGGCTGCGCATGCGCAGAACGTCGGGAGGGCTCACTGCTGCCATCGCGTGCCCGAAAATCGGTACGGCCACGGCCGGCGGAGGGTCTTAGTTGGGTCATTGTCTACCAATTAGGAGCCTTTGTATTTGCATCACTGGTTACTAGAATTATCGTCCGAACGGTGTCCGAATATCGGTATTGCAACGGCCAGCGGAGGGGCGCGCATGCGCAGAACGTCGGGAGCGCTCACTGCTGCCATCCCGTGTCCGAAAAGCGGTACTGCAACGGGGGCGGGGGAGGCAGCGCATGCGCAGAGCGTCGGGAGGGCTCACTGCTGCCATCGCGTGTCCGATTACCGGTACTGCAATGGGGAGGGGGAGGCGGCGCATGCGCAGACGGGAGGAGGGCAACGCGCCACCATTGGCGGAGCCGTCGCTAGGGGCAACGCGCCGCCATTGGCGGAGCCGTCGCTGGGGGCAACGCGCCCCCATTGGCGGAGCCGTCGCTAGGGGCAACGCGCCCCCATTGGCGGAGCCGTCGCTGGGGGCAACGCGCCACCATTGGACACCTCCGCGCGCAGACGCGGCGGAAGGGGCGGGTCTCCGGAGGCGGAAGGGGAAGGGCGCAGTCGGCGCTGCCGGCTCCCTCTCCCCCTCCCGCTCCCGGGGTTAGTCGTGTTACCCACAGGGGGTCATTGGGGTAACGGGGGGTTGGTGTCGCCCACAGGGGGACATTGGGATCCTGCCTCTTCCAGTGTGAATGTGTCGCTGGGGGCAACGCGCCGCCATTGGCGGAGCCGTCACTCCGGGCAACGCGCCGCCATTGGCGGAGCCGTCGCTCGGGGCAACGCGCCGCCATTCGCGGAGCCGTCACTCTGGGCAACGCGCCGCCATTGGCGGAGCCGTCGCCAGGGGCAACGCGCCCCCATTGGCGGAGCCGTCGCTAGGGGCAACGCGCCGCCATTGGCGGAGCCGTCGCTGGGGGCAACGCGCCGCCATTGGCGGAGCCGTCACTCCGGGCAACGCGCCGCCATTGGCGGAGCCGTCGCTGGGGGCAACGCGCCGCCATTGGCGGAGGCGTCGCTAGGGGCAACGCGCCGCCATTGGCGGAGCCGTCGCTAGGGGCAACGCGCCGCCATTGGCGAGCCGTCGCTAGGGGCAACGCGCCGCCATTGGCGGAGCCGTCGCTCGGGGCAACGCGCCGCCATTGGCGGAGCCGTCGCTAGGGGCAACGCGCCGGCATTGGCGGAGCCGTCACTCCGGGCAACGCGCCGCCATTGACGGAGGCGTCACTGGGGGCAACGCGCCGCCATTGGCGGAGGCGTCGCTGGGGGCAACGCGCCGCCATTGGCGGAGGCGTCGCTAGGGGCAACGCGCCGCCATTGGCGGAGCCGTCGCTCGGGGCAACGCGCCCCCATTGGCGGAGCCGTCGCCGGGGGCAACGCGCCGCCATTGGCGGAGCCGTCGCCGGGGGCAACGCGCGGCGGAAGGGGCGGGTCGCCGGAAGCGGAAGCTGAGGGCGCAGGCGGCGGCAGCGATGACGGCGGCTCCCGGTCACGGGGACGGGGTTGCTGTCACCCACAGGGGGACATTGGGGTAACGAGGGGGCTGGTGACACCCACGGAGGGACATTGGGACCCCCCCGTGCCTCAGCGCAGACCATGGAGCTGGGGCTGGAACTGCCGGGTAGGAAACCGGGATCCGGGGGGGATTAGTGGGGGGGGGAGATAATGCGGGGGCTTAATGAGGGGGGGGTTAATGAAGGGGCTCGTTAGCAGAGGGGACGGGGACACGGGGGGGGGTGGGGACATGGGGGGGACACGGGGATCCAGGGGGGAATAGGGGGAACGTGGGGGCTATGGGGGGCCGCGCATGTCCCTGTGTCACCTGCGTGTCCCTCCGTCACCTGCGTGTCCCTCCGTGTGTCCCCTGTGTCACCTGCGTGTGCCTCCGTGTGTCTCTGTGTCAGCTGCGTGTCCCTCCGTGTGTCCTCTGCATGTCCCTCCGTGTGTCCCCGTGTGTCCTTCCATGTCCCCCCGTGTCCCTCCGTATCCCCCGTGTCCCCCAGTGTTCCCTCCATGTGTCCCTCCGTGTCCCCCCATGTCCCCCGAGTCCCACCATGTTCCCAGTGTCCCCCCATGTCTCCCGTGTCCCACCATGTCCCCCCATGTCCCCAGTGTCCCCCCATGTCCCCCCATGTCCCCAGTGTCCCCCCATGTCCCCAGTGTCCCCCCATGTCTCCCGAGTCCCACCATGTCCCCCCATGTCCCCAGTGTCCCCCCATGTCTCCCGTGTCCCACCATGTCCCCCCATGTCCCCAGTGTCCCCCCATGTCCCCAGTGTCCCCCCATGTCTCCCGTGTCCCTCATGTCCCTCCATGTCCCCCTGTAGGAGGTCGGCCGGAGTCAGGACGCCCCCTCAATGGCAGTTAAAGGATCCTGCTCGTTTATTAGCTCGCATGCAGCACGTTTATATGATTGTGGCAGTTAGTGACGTCACTGCGCAGGCTCCTGATTGGCTGACAATGATGTAACCGAGACCCTTCCAGCCCCCCCGGCTTGTTCAGCTCCTCCTTTCAGTTCAGCAGCTCTTTTATTCGCTCTGGCCTTGGCCTGCTTCCTTATCCCCTAGCCAGCATTCCCGTTGTGCTTCCACTGCGACCTGAAAGCCGGGATTGAGCAGCCCTGCTGGGCAGCCCTGGCCGCGGCTCTCTGCCCATTCCTCTCTAACTGCCCCTTTTTCCTTTTGCAGCAGCCAGGCCTGATTGGGAGCAGAGAATCCCTCGCAGCGGACGCCGCTTCCCGGCTCCTGGATCCTCCGTCCGGCCGCGGCGACCCAGGATCTCCCACCCGTCGCAGCAACTTTCCTGCCGTTTGGTCCCCTGCCGTCGGGTCCCAATGTTCCCGCCGTCGGGTCCCTGTTCGGGCGCCGGCTGTTGGCCCAGCGCAGGATAACTGCACGGCCTTTCCGGGAGCCGAGCCGGATCGCAGGACACGGATTCAACATGAGGTCAGGTCTCGCTCCGGTTGTTACCGACGTGCGCGGATATTGATCCCTACAAGCAGCTGAGGGGTTTCCAGGCTCGTTCTGATAGCCCCCCATTGGACCCCCCAGAGCTCCCCTAGGACCCCCCAGAGCCCTAGGTCCCGACCGCACAGGCTCTTCTCAGCTCTGCAGATCCTCAGCACAGCATTTCCCTACAGCCCCCCGTATCGGAGGCCGGGAGCCTCAGAGACCCCCATAGCAGAGGCTGGGAGGCTCCCAGCCCCCCATAGGAGAGGCTCTAGGTCCCCATATCGGAGACCAGGAGACTCAGAGACCCCCATATCAGAGTCCAGGAGGACTGCCCCCCCCTTAGCGGACTCCAGGAGGCTCCAGGCCCCCCATAGGAGAGGTTCAGAGACCCCCACAGAGGAGGCTGGGAGACTCCCAGACCCCAATGGTGGAGGCCAGGAGGCTTGGAGGCTCCTGTATGAGAGGCCAGGAGGCTCCCAGCCCCCCATATCCGAGTCCAGGAGGCTCAGACCCACATAGAGAAGGCTTGGACACTCAGAGGCCACTATATGACAGGCCAGGAGGTTGAGATGCCTGTAGTGGAGTCCACGAGGCTCAGAGACCCCCATAGAGGAGGCTGGGAGGCTCCCAGACTCCCATAGGAGAGGCTCAGAGTCCACCATGTCAGAGGCCGGGAGGCTCAGAGGCCCCCGTAGAGGAGGCCAGGAGGCTCCCAGCTCCCCATAGGGCCCCCTAGAACTCCCCTAGGACCCCCTATAACCCCCATAGGACCCCCTATAACCCCCATAGGACCCCCTAGAGCCCCCATAGGAACCCCTAGAGCTCCTATAGACCCCCTAAACCTCCTTTATGACCCTCTATAGTCCCCATAGGATGCCCTAGAGCTCCCCTAGGGCCCCCTATAATCACCATAGGACCTTCTATAGCCCCCATAGGACCCCCTAGAGATCCTATAACTCCCCCAGAGCCCCCATAGGATCCCCTAGAGCTCCCCTAGGACCCCCTAGAGCTCCCATAGGACCCCCTAGAGCTCCCATAGGACCCCCTAGAGCTCCCCTAGTGCCCCCTATAACCACCATAGGACCCCATATAGGCCCCATAGGACCCCCTAGAGCTCCTATAGCCCCCCTAGAGCTCCTATAGGATGCCCTATAGCCCCCATAGGATGCCCTATAGCCCCCATAGGATCCCCTAGAGCTCCCCTAGGACCCCCAATAGCCCCCATAGGACCCCCTAGAACTCCCATAGGACCCCCTAGAGCCCCCATAGGACTCCCAAGAACTCCTATAGGACCCCGTATAACCCTCATAGGGCCTCCTAGAGCTCCCATAGGGCCCCCTATAGCCCCCACTGGACCCCCAGAGCTCCCATAGAACCCCGTAAAGCCCCCATCGGGCCCCCTAGAGCTCTCTTAGGGCCCCCTATAGCCACCATAGGACCCACTATAGCCCCCATAGGGCCCCCTAGAGACCCCACGGGATCCCCAGAGCTCCCCTACGAGCCCCTATAGCCCCCAGAGAGCCTCTTAGAGCTCCCCTAGGGCCCCCTAAAACCACCATAGGATGCCCTATAGCCCTCATAGGGCCCCCTAGAGTTCCCCTAGGACCCCCTATAACCACCATAGGACCCCGTATAGGCCCCATAGGACCTCCTGGACCTTCTATAGGACTCCCCATAGTCCCCATAGGATTCCCTATAGCCTCCATAGGTCCCCCTAGAGCTCCCCTAGGATGCCCAGAGCTCACCTAGGACTCCCTATAGCCCACATAGGACCACCTAGAGCTCCCCTAGGGCTCCCTATAACCAACATAGGATGCCCTATAGCCCCCATAGGGCCCCCTAGAGCTCCCCTAGGACCCCCTATAACCACCATAGGACCCTAGAGCTCCTATAGAACCCCCTATAGTCCCCCTAGGATGCCCTTTAGCCCCCGTAGGCCCCCCCAGAGCTCCCCTAGAACCCCCTATAGCTCCCATAGGGCTCCCTAGAGCCCCCATAGGACCCCCTAGAGCTCCCATAGGACCCCCTAGAGCCCCCATAGGACCCCCTAGAGCTCCTATAGACCCCCTAAACCTCCTATATGACCCTCTATAGTCCCCATAGGATGCCCTAGAGCTCCCATAGGGTCCCCTGTAACCACTATAGGACGCACTATAGCCCCCATAGGGCCCCCTAGAGCTCCCAAAGGACCCCCTATGGCCCCCATAGGACCCCCTAGAACTCCCATAGGACCCCCTATAACCCTGATAGGGCCCCCTAGAGCTCCCATAAGGCCCCCTATAACCCCTACAGGACCCCAGGAGCTCCCACAGAACCCCCTATAGCCCCCATAGTACCCCCTAAAGCTCCATGGGATGCCCTAGAGCTCCCATAGGGTCCCCTATAACCTCCATAGGACACCCTATAGCCCACATAGGGCCCACTAGAGCCCGACAGGACCCCCAGAGCTCCCCTAGGACCCCCTATAGCCCCCAGAGAGCCTCCTAGAGCTCCCGTAGGACGCCCTAGAGCTCCCCTATGTCACCCTATAACCACCGTAGGACCCTCTATAGCCCCCATAGGACCCCCTAGAGCTCCCATAGGACCACCTAGAGCCCCCCACAGGACCCCCTAGAGCTCCTATAGCCCTCCTAAACCTCCTATATGACCCTCTATAATCCCATTATGATGCACTAGATCTCCCATAGGGTCCCCTATAACCAACATAGGACCCCCTATAGCCCCCATAGGAACCCCTAGAGCTCTTATAACTCCCCTAGAGCTCCTATAGGATCCCCTATAGTCCCCATAGGATGCCCTAGAGCTGCCATAGGGCCACCTATAACCACCATAGGACCCACTATAGCCCCCATAGGGCCCCTAGCGCCCCCACAGGACCCCCAGAGCTCCCCTAGGACCCCCTATAGCCACCATAGGACCCCCTAGAGCTCCCCTAGGACCCCCTAGAGCTCCCATAGGGCCCCCTAGAGGTCCCCTAGGGCCTCCTATAACCACCATGGGACCCCATATAGGCCCCATAGGACCCTCTAGAGCTCCTATAGTCCCCCTAGAGCTCCTATAGGACCCCCTATAGTCCCCATAGGATGCTCTATAGCCCCCATAGGGCCCCCTAGAGCTCCCCTAGGACCCCCAGAGCTCCCCTAGGACACCCTATAGCTCCCATAGGGCTCCCTAGAGCTCCCCTAGGACCATCTAGAGCCCCCATAGGATCCCCTAGAGCTCCCCTAGGACCCCCCAGAGCTCCCCTAGGGCCCCCTATAACCACCATAGGACCCCATATAGGCTCAATAGGACCCCCTAGAGCTCCTATAGAGCCCCTAGATCTCCTATAGGACCCCCTATAGCCCCCATAGGACCCCCTAGAACTCCCATAGCACCCCCTACAGCTCCCATAGGACCCCCTAGAGCTCCCCTAGTACCCGCTATAACCCTCATAGGGCCCCCTAGAGCTCCCATAAGGCCCCCTATAGCCCCCACAGGACCCCCAGAGCTCCCACAGAACCCCCTATAGCCCCCATAGGACCCCCTAGAGCTCCATGGGACGCCCTAGAGCTCCCCTAGGACACCCTATAACCCCCATAGGGCCCCCTAGAGCTCCCATACGACCCCCTAGAGCCCCCAAGGACCCCCTAGAGGTCCTATAGCCCCCGTAGACCTGCTATAGGACCCTCTGTAGTGCCCATAGGACGCCCTAGAGCTCCCATAGGGTCCCCTATAACCACCATAGGACTCTCTTTAGCTCCCATAGGACCCCCTAGAGCTCCCATAGGACGCCCTAGAGCTCCCCTCGTACCCACCAGAGCTCCCCTAGGACCCCCTATACCCCCATACGACCCCCTAGAGCTCCCCTAGGACCGCCAGAGCTCCGATAGGACCCCCTAGAGCTCCCCTAGGACCCCTCAGAGTTCCCCTAGGACCCTCTATAACCCTCCTAGGGCCCCCTAGAGCTCCCATAGGACCCATAGGACCCCCTATAGCCCCGATAGAACCCCCTAGAGCTTCTTTAGATTCTCTATAGTCCCCATAGGATGCCCTAGAGCTCCCATAGGGCCCCCTAGAGCTCCCCTAGGACCCACTGTAGTCCCCATAGGGCCCCCTAGAGCCTCCACAGGACCCCCAGAGCTCCCCTAGGACCCCCTAGAGCCCCCATAGGGCCCCCTAGAGCACCCATAGGGCCCCCTAGAGCACCCATAGGGCCCCCTAGAGCCCCCATAGGGCCCCCTAGAGCTCCTATAGGACCCCTGATAGACCCCATAGGATGCCCTAGATCTCCCAAAGGGCACACTATAACCACCATAGGACACTCTATAGCCCCCATAGGACCCCCTAGACCTCCCATAGTACCGCCTATAGCTCCCAGAGGAACTCCTAGAGCTCCTATTGCCCCCCCTAGAGCTCCTATATAATCCCCTATATTCCCCATAGAATGTCCTAAAGCTCCCATAGGGCCCCATATAACCATCATAGGACCCCTTATTGCCCCCATAGGGCACCCTAGAGATCCCCTAAGACACCCTACAGCCTGCATAGGACCCCCTAGAGCTCCCATAGGGCCCCCTAGAGGTCCCCTAGGGCCTCCTATAACCACCATGGGACCCCATATAGGCCCCATAGGACCCTCTAGAGCCCCCATAGGACCCCCTAGAGCTCCTATAGCCCCCTATAACCTCCTATATGACCCTCTATAGTCCCCATAGGATGCCCTAGAGCTCCCCTAGGACCGCCCAGAGCTCACCTAGGACCCCCTTTAACCCCCATAGGACTCCCTAGAGCTCCCATAGGACCCCCTATGGCCCCCATAGGAACCCCTAGAGCTCTTATGGCCCCCTAGAGCTCCTATAGGATCTCCTATAGTCCCCATAGGATGCCCTAGAGCCCCCACAGGGCCCCCCGAGCTCCCCTAGGACACCCTATAACCACCATAGGACCCCGTATAGGCCCCATAGGACCTCCTAGAGCTCGTATAGGACTCCCTATAGTCCCCATAGGATGTCCTGTAGCCCCCAGAGGGCTCCCTAGATTTCCCCTAGGACCCCCAGAGCTCCCATAGGACCACCTATAGCCCCCATAGGGCCCCCTAGATCTCCCCTAGGGGCAACCTATAACCATCATAGGACCCCGTATAGGCCCCATAGGATCCCCTAGAGCTCCTATAGCACTTCTAGAGCTCCTATAGGACCCCCTATAGTCCCCATAGGACGCCCTATAGCCCCCAAGGGCCCCCTAGCGCCCCCACAGGACCCCCAGAGCTCCCCTAGGACCCCCTATAGCCACCATAGGACCCCCTAGAGCTCCCCTAGGGCCCCCTAGAGGTCCCCTAGGGCCTCCTATAACCACCATGGGACCCCATATAGGCCCCATAGGACCCTCTAGAGCTCCCATAGCCCCCCTAGAGCTCCTATAGGACCCCCTATAGTCCCCATAGGATGCCCTATAGCCCCCATAGGGCCCCCTAGAGCTCCCCTAGGACCCCCAGAGCTCCCCTAGGACCATCTAGAGCCCCCATAGGATCCCCTAGAGCTCCTATAGCCCCCCTAGAGCTCCTATAGGATCCCCTATAGCCACCATAGGACCACCTAGAGCTCCCCTAGGGCCCCCTATAACCACCATAGGATGCCCTATAGCCCCCATAGTACCCCCTAGAGCTCCTATAGACAGCCTAGAGCTCCTATAGGACCCCCTATAGCCCCCATAGGACCACCTAGAGCTCCCCTAGGGCCCCCTATAACCACCATAGGATGCCCTATAGCCCCCATAGTACCCCCTAGAGCTCCTATAGACACCCTAGAGCTCCTATAGGACCCCCTATAGTCCCCATAGGTTGCCCTATAGCGCCCATATGGCCCCTAGAGCTCCCCTAGGACCCCCAGAGCTCCCCTAGGACCCCCTATAGCCCCCATCGGGCCCCCTAGAGCTCCCTTAGGGCCCCCTATAGCCACCATAGGACCCACTATAGCCCCCATAGGGCCCCCTAGAGACCCCACGGGATCCCCAGAGCTCCCCTACGAGCCCCTATAGCCCCCAGAGAGCCTCCTAGAGCTCCCCTAGGGCCCCCTAAAACCACCATAGGATACCCTATAGCCCCCATAGGGCCCCCTAGAGTTCCCCTAGGACCCCCTATAGCCCGCATAGGACACCCTATAACCCCCATAGGGCCCCCTACAGCTCCCATAGGACCCCCTAGAGCCCCCTTAGGACCCCCTAGAGCTTCTATACCCCCCCTAGACCTCCTATAGGACCCTCTATAGTGCCCATAGGATGCCCTAGAGCGCCCATAGGGTCCCCTATAACTTCCATAGGACTCCCTATAGCCCCGATAGAACCCCCTAGAGCTTCTATAGGATTCTCTATAGTCCCCATAGGATGTCCTAGAGCTCCCATAGGGCCCCATAGAGCCCCCACAGGACCCCCAGAGCTCCCTTAGTACCCCATACAGTCCCCATAGGGCCCCCTAGAGCTCCCAAAGCATGCCCTAGAGCTCCCAAAGCATGCCCTAGAGCTCCCCTAGGACCCCCAAGAGCTCCCATAGGACCCCCTAGAGCTCTCATAGGACCCCCTATAACCACCATAGGACCCCGTATAGGCCCCATAGGACCTCCTGGACCTCCTGGATCTCCTATAGGACTCCCCATAGTCCCCATAGGATTCCCTATAGCCTCCATAGGTCCCCCTAGAGCTCCCCTAGGACGCCCAGAGCTCACCTAGGACTCCCTATAGCCCACATAGGACCACCTAGAGCTCCCCTAGGGCTCCCTATAACCAACATAGGATGCCCTATAGCCCCCATAGGGCCCCCTAGAGCTCCCCTAGGACCCCCTATAACCACCATAGGACCCCCTAGAACTCCCATAGGACCCCTTATAACCCTGATAGGGCCCCCTACAGCTCCCATAGGGCCCCCTATAACCCCTACAGGACCCCAGGAGCTCCCACAGAACCCCCTATAGCCCCCATAGTACCCCCTAAAGCTCCATGGGATGCCCTAGAGCTCCCATAGGGTCCCCCTATAACCTCCATAGGACACCCTATAGCCCACATAGGGCCCACTAGAGCCCGACAGGACCCCCAGAGCTCCCCTAGGACCCCCTATAGCCCCCAGAGAGCCTCCTAGAGCTCCCATAGGACGCCCTAGAGCTCCCCTATGTCACCCTATAACCACCGTAGGACCCTCTATAGCCCCCATAGGACCCCCTAGAGCTCCCATAGGACCACCTAGAGCCCCCACAGGACCCCCTAGAGCTCCTATAGCCCCCCTAAACCTTCTATATGACCCTCTATAATCCCATTAGGATGCACTAGATCTCCCATAGGGTCCCCTATAACCAACATAGGACCCCCTATAGCCCCCATAGGAACCCCTAGAGCTCTTATAACTCCCCTAGAGCTCCTATAGGATCCCCTATAGTCCCCATAGGATGCCCTAGAGCTGCCATAGGGCCACCTATAACTACCATAGGACCCACTATAGCCCCCATAGGGCCCCTAGCGCCCCCACAGGACCCCCAGAGCTCCCCTAGGACCCCCTATAGCCACCATAGGACCCCCTAGAGCTCCCCTAGGACCCCCTAGAGCTCCCATAGGGCTCCCTAGAGCTCCCTAGGACCATCTAGAGCCCCCATAGGATCCCCTAGAGCTCCCCTAGGACCCCCCAGAGCTCCCCTAGGGCCCCCTATAACCACCATAGGACCCCATATAGGCTCCATAGGACCCCCTAGAGGTCCTATAGAGCCCCTAGATCTCCTATAGGACCCCCTATAGCCCCCATAGGACTCCCTAGAACTCCCATAGCACCCCCCACAGCTCCCATAGGACCCCCCAGAGACCCCACGGGTACCCCGGAGCTCCCTACGACCCCCTATAGCCCCCACCGGGCCTCCTAGAGCTCCCATAGGACGCATAGAGCTCCCCTAGGGCCCCCTATAACCACCATAGGATGCCCTATAGCCCCCATAGGGCCCCCTAGCGCCCCCACAGGACCCCCAGAGCTCCCCTAGGACCCCCTATAACCACGATAGGACCCCAATAGCTCCCCTAGGACCCCCAAGAGCTCCCATAGGGCCCCCAAGAGCTCCCATAGGGCCCCCTAGAGCTCCCATAGGACCCCCTAGAGCTCCCCTAGGGCCCCCTAGAGCTCCCCTAGGGCCCCCTATAACAACCATAGGACCCGCTATAGCCCCCATAGGACCCCCTAGAGCTTCTATAGGACCCCCTAGAGCCCCCATAAGACCCCCTAGAGCCCCCATAGCGCCCCCTAGAGCCCCCATAGGGCCCCCTATAGCTCCCCTAGGACCCCCAAGAGCTTGCCTAGGACCCCCAAGAGCTCCCCTAGGACCCCCTATAACCCCAGGGGCCCCCTAGAACTCCCATAGGACCCCCTAGAGCCCCCATAGGGCCCCCTATAGCTCCCCTAGGACCCCCAAGAGCTCGCCTAGGACCCCCTATAGCCCCCATAGGGCCCCCTATAGCCCCCATAGGGCCCCCTATAGCTCCCCTAGGACCCCCAAGAGCTCGCCTAGGACCCCCAAGAGCTCCCCTAGGACCCCCTATAACCCACATAGGGCCCCCTAGAACTCCCATAGGACCCCCTAGAGCCCCCATAGGAACCCCTAGAGCTCCTATAGCCCCCCTAGAGCTTCTATAGGATCCCCTATAGTCCCCATAGGATGCCCTAGAGCTCCCATAGGACCACCTATAACCACCATAGGACCCCTAAGAGCCCCCATAGGGCCCCCTAGAGGCCCCACAGGACCCCCAGAGCTCCCCTAGGACACCCTATAACCACCATAGGACCCTGTATAGGCCCCATAGGACCTCCTAGAGCTCCTATGGGACTCCCTATTGTCCCCATAGGATGCCCTATAACCCCCATAGGACCCCCTAGAGCTCCCCTAGGACCCCCTAGAGCCCCCATAGGGCCCCCTAGAGCCCCCATAGGACCCCCTAGAGCCCCCATAGGGCCCCCTATAGCCCCCATAGGGCCCCCTATAGCTCGCCTAGGACCCCAAGAGCTCGCCTAGGACCCCCAAGAGCTCCCCTAGGACCCCCTATAACCCCCATAGGGCCCCCTAGAACTCCCATAGGGCCCCTTAGAACTCCCATAGGACCCCCTAGAGCTCCACTAGGGCCCCTAGAGCTCCCGTAGGGCCCCCTATAGCCCCCATAGGACCCGCTATAGCCCCCATAGGACCCCCTAAAGCTCCTATAATTCCCCAGAGCCCCCATAGGACCCCCAGAGCTCCCCTAGGAGCCCCTATAGCCCCCAGAGAGCCTCCTAGAGCTCCCATAGGATCCCCTAGAGCTCCCCTAGGGCCCCCTATAACCACCATAGGACCCACTATAGCCCCCATAGGACCCCCTAGAACTCCCCCAGCGCCCCCTATAACCACCATAGGACCCCCCTATAGCCCCCCTATAGCTACCTTAGGAACTCCTAAAGCTCCTATTGCCCCCCTAGAGCTCCTATAGGTTCCCCTATATTCCCCTAGAACTCCCATAGGGCCCGCTATAACCATCATAGGACCCCTTATTGTCCCCTTAGGGCCCCACTGAGCTCCCATAGGAACCCCTACAGCTTCATGGGACGCCCTAGAGCTCCCTAGAGCCCCCTATAACCACCATAGGATCCCCTGTAGCCCCCATAGGACCCCCAGAGCTCCCCTAGGACCCCCTATAGTCCCAAAGAGAGCCTCCTAGAGCTCCCATAGGATGCCCTAGAGCTCCCCTAGGGCCCCCTATAACCACCATAGGACCCTCTATAGCCCCCATAGGATCTCCTAGAGCTCCCATAGGACGCCCTATAGCCCCCATTGGATCCCCCAGAGCTCCCCTAGGACCCCCCAGAGCTCCCCTAGGACCCCCTATAGCTCCCATAGGGAACCCTAGAGCTCCTATAGACCCCCTATAGACCCCATAGGATGCCCTAGAGCTCTCATAGGGCACACTATAACCACCACAGGACCCTCTATAGCCCCCATAGGACCCCCTAGAACTTGGCCAGCGTTCCCTTTAACCACCATAGGACCCTCTATAGCTCCCCTAGGACCCCCAGAGCTCCCCTAGGACCCCTTATAACCACCATAGGATGCCCTATAGCCCCCATAGGGCACCGTGAAGCTCCCCTAGGACCCCCAGAGCTCTTCTAGAACCCCTATAGCCCCCATAGGGCTCCCTAGAGCTCCCCTAGGACCCCCTACAGCGCCCATAGGACTCCCTATAGTCCCCATAGGACCCCCCAGAGCTCCCCTAGGACCCCCTATAGCTCCCATAGGGAACCCTAGAGCTCCCATAGGACCTTCTAGAGCCCCCATAAGGCCCCTAGAGCTCCATGGGATGCCCTAGATCTCCCCTAGGGCCCCCTATAACCACCATAGGAGCTTCTATAGCCCCCATAGGACCCCCTAGGCCTCCCATAGGACCCCCTACAGCGCCCATAGGACCCCCTAGAGCTCCCCCAGGACCTGCTATAACCACCATAGGACCCCCTATCGTCCCCATAGGACCCCCTATTGTCCCCATAGGACCCCCAGAGCTCCCCTAGGACCCCATATAGCCCCCATAGGGCCCCCTAGAGCTCCCATAGGACCCCCAGAGCTACCCTAGGACCCCCTACAGCCCCTATAGGGCCTCCTAGAGCTCCCATAGGACGCCCTAGAGCTCCTATAGGGCCCCCTATAACCTCCATAGGACCCCCTAGAGCTCCCCTAGGACCCCCTAGAGCTCCCCTAGGACCCACTATAACCCCCATAGGGCCCCCTAGAGCCCCCATAGGGCCCCCTAGAGCTCCCATAGGACCCCTAGAGCTCCCATAGGACCCCCTAGACTTCTATAGACTATAGGACCCTCTATAGTGCCCATAGGATGGCCTAGAGCTCCCATAGGGTCCCCTATAACCTCCATAGGACCCTCTATAGCCCCCATTGGACCCCCTAGAGCTCCCCTAGGACCCACCAGAGCTCCCCTAGGACACCCTATAACCCCGGCAGGACCCCCAGAGCTCCCCTAGGACCCCCTATGGCCCCTATAGGAACCCCTAGAACTCCTATAAGATCCCCTATAGTCACCATAGGTTGCCCTAGAGCTCCCCTAGGACGCCCTATAACCACCATAGGATGCCCTATAGAGCCCATAGTGCCCCCTGGAGCTCCCCTAGGACCCCCAGAGCTCACCGGGATCCCCTATAGCCCCCATAGGGCCCCCTACAAATCCCCTAGGACCCCATAGAGCTCCCCTAGAACCCCTATAGCCCACATAGGACACCCTAGAACTCCCATAGGACCCCCTACAGCACCTATAGGACCCCGTAGAGCTCCCCTAGGACCCGCTATAACCACCATAGGACCCCCTAGAACTCCCCTAGGGACCCCTATAACCACGATAGGACCCCCTATAGCTCCCCTAGGACCCCCAATAGCTCGCCTTGGACCCCCAAGAGCTCCCATAGGGCCCCCTAGAGCTCCCCTAGAGCCCCCTAGAGCTCCCCTAGGGCCCCCTAGAGCTCCCCTAGGGCCCCCTATAACAACCATAGGACCCGCTATAGCCCCCATAGGACCCCCTAGAGCTTCTATAGGACCCCCTAGAGCCCCCATAGGACCCCTAGAGCCCCCATAGCGCCCCCTAGAGCCCCCATAGGGCCCCCTATAGCTCCCCTAGGACCCCCAAGAGCTTGCCTAGGACCCCAAGAGCTCCCCTAGGACCCCCTATAACCCCCATAGGGCCCCCTAGAACTCCCATAGGACCCCCTAGAGCTCCCATAGGAACCCCTAGAGCTCCTATAGCCCCCCTAGAGCTTCTATAGGATCCCCTATAGTCCCCATAGGATGCCCTAGAGCTCCCATAGGACCACCTATAACCACCATAGGACCCCTAAGAGCCCCCATAGGGCCCCTAGAGGCCCCACAGGACCCCCAGAACTCCCCTAGGACACCCTATAACCACCATAGGACCCTGTATAGGCCCCATAGGACCTCCTAGAGCTCCTATGGGACTCCCTATTGTCCCCATAGGATGCCCTATAACCCCCATAGGGCCCCCTGGAGCTCCCCTAGGACCCCCTATAGCCCCCATAGGACCACCTAGAGCTCCCCTAGGGCCCCCTATAACCACCATAGGATGCCCTATAGTCCCCATAGGGCCCCCTAGATTTCCCCTAGGACCCCCAGAGCTCCCCTAGGACCCACTGTAGTCCCCATAGGGCCCCCTAGAGCCCCCACAGGACCCCCAGAGCTCCCCTAGGACCCCCAAGAGCTCCCCTAGGAACCCCTATAACCCCCATAGGGCCCCCTCGAACTCCCGTAGGACCCCATAGAGCCCCCATAGGAACCCCTAGAGCTCCTATAGCCCCCCTAGAGCTTCTATAGGATCCCCTATAGTCCCCATAGGATGCCCTAAAGCCCCCATAGGATCCCCTAGAGCTCCCCTAGGACCCCCAATAGCCCCCATAGGACCCCCTAGAACTCCCATAGGACCCCCTAGAGCCCCCATAGGACTCCCAAGAACTCCTATAGGACCCCGTATAACCCTCATAGGGCCTCCTAGAGCTCCCATAGGGCCCCCTATAGCCCCCACTGGACCCCCAAAGCTCCCATAGAACCCCGTAAAGCCCCCATAGGACCCCCTAGAGCTCCACAGGACGCCGTAGAGCTCCCCTAGGACACCCTATAACCCCCTTAGGACCCCGTAGAGCCCCCGTGGGACCCCCTAGAGCCCCCTTATGACCTCCTAGAGCTTCTATAGCCCCCCTAGACCTCCTATAGGACCCTCTACAGTGCCTATAGGATGCCCTAGAGCTCCCACAGGGTCCCCTGTAGCCCCCATAGGACCCACTATAGCCCCCATAGGACCCCCTAGAGCTCCTATAGACCCCCTAGAGCTCCTATAGGACCCCCTGTAGTCCCCATAGGATGCCCTAGAGCTCCCATAGGGCACACTCTAACCACCATAGGACCCTCTATAGCCCCCATAGGACCCCCTGGAACTCCCCCAGGGCCCCCTATAACCACCATAGGCCCCCCTATAGCCCCCCTAGGACCCCTAGAGCTCCCATAAGACCTCCTATAGCCCCCATAGGGCCCCCTAGAGCTCCCTTCGGGTCCCTGAAAACCAACATAGGACACTCTAGAGCCCCCATAGGACCCCCGAGACCTCGCATAGTACCCATTATAGCTCCCATAGGAACTCCTAGCGCTCCTATTGCCCCCCTAGAGCTTCTATAGGATCCCCTATAGCCCCCATAGGAACCCCTAGAGCTCTTATAACTCCCCTAGAGCTCCTATAGGATCCCCTATAGTCCCCATAGGATGCCCTAGAGCTCCCAAAGGGCACACTATAACCACCATAGGACCCTCAATAGCCCCCATAGGACCCCCTAGAACTCCCCCAGCGTGCCCTATAACCACCATAGAACCCCCTATAGCCCCCCTAGGACACCCAGTTCTGCCCTAGGACCCTCTATAGCCCCATCGGGCCCCCTATAGCAACCATAGGACCCACTATAGCCCCCATAGGGCCCCCTAGAGACCCCACGGGTACCCTGGAGCTCCCCTACGACCCCCTATAGCCCCCACCGGGCCTCCTAGAGCTCCCATAGGACACTTAGAGCTCCCCTAGGGCCCCCTATAACCACCATAGGATGCCCTATAGCCCCCATAGGGCCCCCTAGAGTTCCCCTAGGACCCCCTAGAGCTCCCCTAGAACCCCCAAAAGCCCCATAGGACCCCCTAGAACTCCCATAGGACCCCCTATAACCCTCATAGGGCCGCCTAGAGCTCCCATAGGGCCCCCTATAGCCCCCACTGGACCCCCAGAGCTCCCATAGAACCCCCTAATGTCTCCATAGGACCCCCTAGAGCTCTACGGGATACCGTAGAGCTCACCTAGGACCCCCTATAACCCCCATAGGGCCCCTAGAACTCCCATAGGACCGCCTAGAGTCCCCATAGGAACCCCTAGAGCTCCTCTAAGCCCCCTAGAGCTTCTATAGGATCCCCTATAGTCCCCATAGGATGCCCTAGAGCTCCCATAGGGCCAACTATAACCACCATAGGACCCCCTAAGATCCCCCATAGGGCCCCCTTTAGGCCCCACAGGACCCCCAGAGCTCCCCTAGGACCCCCTATAACCAACATAGGACCCCGTATAGGCCCCATAGGACCTCCTGGACCTCCTATAGGACTCCCCATAGTCCCCATAGGATTCCCTATAGCCTCCATAGGTCCCCCTAGAGCTCCCCTAGGATGCCCAGAGCTCACCTAGGACCCCCTATAGCCCACATAGGACCACCTAGAGCTCCCCTAGGGCTTCCTATAACCAACATAGGATGCCCTATAGCCCCCTAGGGCCCCCTAGAGCTCCCCTAGGACCCCCTATAACCACCATAGGACCCTAGAGCTCCTATAGAACCCCCTATAGTCCCCCTAGGATGCCCTTTAGCCCCCGTAGGGCCCCCCAGAGCTCCCCTAGGACCCCCAGAGCTCCCCTAGAACCCCCTATAGCTCCATAGGGCTCCCTAGAGCCCCCATAGGACCCCCTAGAGCCCCCATAGGACCCCCTAGAGCTCCTATAGACCCCCTAAACTTCCTATATGACCCTCTATAGTCCCCATAGGATGCCCTAGAGCTCCCATAGGGTCCCCTGTAACCACTATAGGACGCACTATAGCCCCCATAGGGCCCCCTAGAGCTCCCAAAGGACCCCCTATGGCCCCCATAGGACCCCCTAAAGCTCCATGGGATGCCCTAGAGCTCCCATAGGGTCCCCTATAACCTCCATAGGACACCCTATAGCCCACATAGGGCCCACTAGAGCCCGACAGGACCCGCAGAGCTCCCCTAGGACCCCCTATAGCCCCCAGAGTGCCTCCTAGAGCTCCCATAGGACGCCCTAGAGCTCCCCTATGTCACCCTATAACCACCGTAGGACCCTCTATAGCCCCCATAGGACCCCCTATAGCTCCCCTAGGACCCCCAAGAGCTCCCCTAGGACCCCCTATAACCCCCATAGGGCCCCCTAGAACTCCCATAGGGCCCCCTAGAGCTCCACTAGGGCCCCCTAGAGCTCCCCTAGGGCCCCCTATAGCAACCATAGGACCCGCTATAGCCCCCATAGGACCCCCTAGAGCTTCTATAGGACCCCCTAGAGCTTCTATAGGACCCCCTAGAGCCCCCATAGGATCCCCTAGAGCCCCCATAGGGCCCCCTATAGCCCCCATAGGACCCCCTATAGCCCCCTTAGGACCTCCAGATCTCCCATAGGGCCCCCTATAGCCCCCATAGGGCCCCCTATAGCTCCCCTAGGACCCCCAAGAGCTCCCCTAGGACCCCCTAGAACTCCCATAGGGCCCCCTAGAACTCCCATAGGACCCCCTAGAGCCCCCATAGGAACCCTAGAGCTCCTATAGCCCCCCTAGAGCTTCTATAGGATCCCCTATAGTCCCCATAGGATGCCCTAGAGCTCCTATAGGGCCCTCTAGAGGCCCCACAGGACCCCCAGAGCTCTCCTAGGACACCCTATAACCACCATAGGACCCTGTATAGGCCCCATAGGACCTCCTAGAGCTCCTATGGGACTCCCTATTGTCCCCATAGGATGCCCTATAACCCCCATAGGGCCCCCTGGAGCTCCCCTAGGACCCCCTATAGCCCCCATAGGACCACCTAGAGCTCCCCTAGGGCCCCCTATAACCACCATAGGATGCCCTATAGTCCCCATAGGGCCCCCTAGATTTCCCCTAGGACCCCCAGAGCTCCCCTAGGACCCCCTATAGCCCCCATAGGGCCCCCTAGCGGTCCCCTAGGGCCTCCTATAACCACCACAGGATCCGCTATAGCTCCCAAAGTACCCCCTAGAGGTCCATAGGACTCCCTATAACCCTCATAGGATCCCCTATAGCTCCCCTAGGACCCCCCAGAATTCCCCTTGGACCCACCATAACCCTCATAGGGCCCCCTAGACCTCCCATAGAACCCCCTATAGCCTCGATAGAACCCACTAGAGCTTCTGTAGGATTCTCTATAGTCCCCATAGTATGACCGAGAGCTCCCATAGGGCCCCCTAGAGCCCCCACAGGTCCCCCAGAGCTCCCCTAGGAACCCCTATAACCCCCATAGGGCCCCCTCGAACTCCCGTAGGACCCCATAGAGCCCCCATAGGAACCCCTAGAGCTCCTATAGCCCCCCTAAAGCTTCTATAGGATCCCCTATAGTCCCCATAGGATGCCCTAGAGCTCCCATAGGGCCCTCTAGAGGCCCCACAGGACACCGAGAGCTCCCCTAGGACCCCCTCTAACCACCATAGGACCCCGTATAGGCCCCATAGAACCTCCTAGAGCTCCTATAGGACTCCGTATTGTCCCCATAGGATGCCCTATAACCCCCATAGGGCCCCCTGGAGCTCCCCTAGGACCCCCTATAGCTCCCCTAGGAACACCTATAGCCCCCATAGGGCCCCCTAGAGGTCCCCTAGGACCCCCTATAGCCCCCATGGGACCCCCTATAGCCCCCATAGGACCCCCTAGAGCTCCCTTAGGACCCCATATAGCCCCCATAGAACCACCTAGAGCTCCCTTAGGACCCCATATAGGCCCCATAGAACCCCGTAGAGCTCCTATAGACCCCCTAAACCTCCTATATGCCCCCCTATAGTCCCCATAGGACCCCCTATACTCCCCATAGGACCCCCTACAGTCCCCATAGGTCCCCCTAGAGCTCCCATAGGACCCCCTATAACCCCATAGGATCCCCTAGAGCTCCCCTAGGACTCCCTATAACCCTCATAGGGCCCCCTAGAGCTCCCATACGACCCCCTAGAGCCTCCACTGGACCCCCTAGAGCTCCTATAGCCCCCCTAGACCTCCTATAGGACCCTCTATAGTGCCCATAGAATGCCCTAGAGCTCCCATAGGGCGCCCTATAACCATCATAGGACCCCCTATTGCCCCCATAGGGCCCCCTAGAGCTCCCATAGGACCCCCTACAGCTCCTATAGGAGCCCCTAGAGCTTCATGGGACGCCCTAGAGCTCCCCTAGGGCCCCCTATAACCACCATAGGACCCCCTATAGCCCCCATAGAACTCCCTAGAGCTTCCATAGGACCCCCTATAGCCCCCCTACGATCCCCTAGAGCTCCCCTAGGACCCCCCAGAGTTCCCCTTGGACCCTCCATAACCCTCATAGGGCCCCCTAGAGCTCGCATAGGACCCCCTATAGCCTAGATAGAACCCCCTAGAGCTTCTATAGGATTCTCTATAGTCCCCATAGGGCCCCCAAGAGCTCCCCTAGGGCCCCCTATAACCTCCATAGGACCCCCTAGAGCTCCCCTAGGACCCCCTAGAGCCTCCATAGGACCCCCTTGAGCTCCCCTAGGGCCCCCTATAACCACCATAGGATGCCCTATAGCCCCCATAGGGCCCCCTAGAGCTTCTATAGGATTCTCTATAGTCCCCATAGGATGCCCTAGAGCTCCCATAGGGCCCCCTAGAGCCCCCAAGGACCCCCTAGAGGTCCTATAGCCCCCCTAGACCTTCTATGGGACCCTCTGTAGTGCCCATAGGATGCCCTAGAGCTCCCATTGGGTCCCCTATAACCTCCATAGGACCCCCTATAGCTCCCATAGGGCCCCCTAGAGCTCCCCTAGGACCCGCTATAACCCTTTTAGGCCCGCCTAGAGCTCGCATAAGGCCCCCTATAGCCCCCACAGGACCCCCAGAGCTCCAACAGAACCCCCTATAGCCCCCATAGGACCCCTAGAGCTCCCATAGGACGCCCTATAGCCCCCATTGGATCCCCTACTGCTCCCCTAGGACCCACCAGAGCTCCCCTAGGACCCCCTATAACCCCCATCGGGCCCCCTATACCTCCCTTAGGGCCCCCTATAGCCACCATAGGACCCACTATAGCCCCCATAGGGCGCCCTAAAGCCCCCACAGGACCCCCAGAGCTCCCCTAGGACCCCCTATAGTCCCCATAGGATGCCCTATAGCCTCCATAAGGCCCCCTAGAGCTCCATGGGACGCCCTAGAGCTCCCCTAGGGCCCCCTATAACCACCATAGGACCCTCCATAGCCCCCATAGGTCCTCTTGAAGCTCCTATAACTCCCCCAGAACGCCCTAGGACCCCCTAGAGCTCCCCTAGGACCCCCTAGAGCTCCCCTAGGACCCCCTAGAGCCCCCCCAGGACCCCCTAGAGCCCTCCTAGGACCCCCTAGAGCTCCTATAGACCCCCTAAACCTCCTATATGACCCTCTATAGTCCCCATAGGATGCCCTAGACCTCCCATAGGGTCCCCTATAACCACCATAGGACCCCCTATAGCCCCCACAAAGCCCCCTAGAGCTCCCATAGGACCCCCTATAACCCCCCTTAGGAGCCCCTAGAGCTCTTATAACCCCCCTAGAGCTCCTATAGGATCCCCTATAGTCCCCATAGGATGCCCTAGAGCTCCTATAGGACCCCCGATAGACCCCATAAGATGCCCTAGAGCTCCCATAGGGCACGCTATAACCACCATAGGACCCTCTATAGCCCCTATAGGATCCCCTAGAACTCCCCCAGCGTGCCCTATAACCACCATAGAACCCCCTATAGCTCCCACAGGACCCCCAGATCTGCCCTAGGACCCCCTATAGTCCCCATCGGGCCCCCTAGAGCTCCCCTAGGGCCCCCTATAACCACCATAGGACCCCATAGAGTCCCCATAAGACCCCGTAGGGCTCCTATAGGATCTCCTATATTCCCCATAGAATTCCCCTAGAGCTCCCCTAGGGCCCCCTATAACCATCATAGGACCGCTTATTGCCCCCATAGGGCCCCCTAGAGCTCCCCTAGGACCCCCTAGAGCCCTCTTAGGACCCCGTAGAGCTCCTATAGACACCCTAGAGCTTCATGGGACGCCCTAGAGCTCCCCTAGGGCCCGCTATAACCAACATAGGACCCTCTATAGCCCCCATAGGACCCCCTAGAGCTTCCATAGAATGCCCTAGAGTTCCCCTTGGACCCTGTATAACCCTCATAGGGCGCCCTAGAGCTCCCATAGGACCCCCTATAGCCCCGATAGAACCCGCTAGAGCTTCTATAGGACCCCCAAGAGCCCCCATAGGACCCCCTAGAACACCCATAGGACCCCCAAGAGCTCCCCTAGGACCCCCTAGAATTCCCCTAGGACCCCCTAGAATTCCCATAGGGCCCCCTAGAATTCCCATAGGACCCCCTAGAGCCCCCATAGGAACCCCTAGAGCTCCTATAGCCCCCCTAGAGCTTCTATAGGATCCCCTATAGTCCCCATATGATGCCCTATAGCCCCCATAAGGCCCCCTAGAGCTCCATGGGACGCCCTGGAGCTCCACTAGGGCCCCCTATAACCACCATAGGACCCTCTGTAGCCCCGATAGGACCCCCTAGAGCTCCTATAACTCCCCCAGAGCTCCCCTAGCACCCCCTAAAACCCCCATAAGACCACCTAGAACTCCCATAGGACCCCCTACAGCGCCCATAGGACCCCCTAGAGCTCCCCTAGTACCCGCTATAACCCTCATAGGGCCCCCTAGAGCTCCATAAGGCCCCCTATAGCCCCCACAGGACCCCCAGAGCTCCCACAGAACCCCCTATAGCCCCCATAGGACCCCCTAGAGCTCCTATAGCCCCCTAGACCTGCTATAGGACCCTCTGTAGTGCCCATAGGATGCCCTAGAGCTCCCATAGGGTCCCCTATAACCTCCATAGGACCCTCTATATCCCCCATAGGACCCCGTAGAGCTCCCATAGGAGGCCCTATAGCCCCCATAGGACCCCCAGATCTCCCCTAGGACCCCCTGGGGCTCACCTAAGACCCCCTCTAGCCCCCATAGGACCCCCTATAGCCCCCTTAGGGCCCCCGAAAACCACCATAGGACCCCCTAGAGCTCCTATAGCCCCCCTAGAGCTCCTATAGGACCCCCTATAGTCCCCATAGGATGCCCTGTAGCCCCAATAGGACCCCCTAGAGCTCCCCTAGGACCCCCATTGCTCCCCTAGGACCCCCTATAGCCCCCATTGGGCCCCCTAGAGCTCCCTTAGGGCCCCCTATAGCCACCATAGGACCCACTATAGCCCCCATAGGGCGCCCTAGAGACCCCACGGGATCCCCAGAGCTCCCCTACGACCCCCTATAGCCCCCACCGGGCCACCTAGAGCTCCCATAGGACGCCCTAGAGCTCCCCTAGGGCCCCCTATAACCGCCATAGGACCCTCTATAGCCCCATAGGACCCCCGAGAGCTCCTATAGACCCCCTAGAGCTCCTATAGGACCCCCTGTTGTCCCCATAGGGTGCCCTAGAGCTCCCATAGGGAACTCTATAACCCCCATAGGACCCTCTATAGCCCCCATAGGTCCCCCTAGAACTCCGCCAGGTCCCCCTATAACCACCATAGGACCCCCTATAGTCCCCCTTGGACCTCCAGAGCTCTCATAGGACCCCGTAGAGCCCCCATAGGGCCCCCTAGAGCTCCCTTAGGGCCCCCGATAACCACCATAGGACTTTCTATAGCCCCCATAGGACCCCCTAGACTTCCCATAGGACCCCCTAGACCTCCCATAGTACCCCCTATAGCTCCCATAGGAACTCCTAGAGCTCCTATTGCCCCCTAGAGCTCCTATAGGATCCCCTATATTCCCCATAGTATGCCCTAGAACTCCCATAGGGCCCCCTATAAGCATCATAAGACCCCTTATTGCCCCCATAGGGCCCCCTAGAGTTCCCTTCGGGTCCCTGAAAACCAACATAGGACACTCTATAGCCCCCATAGGACCCCCGAGACCTCGCATAGTACCCATTATAGCTCCCATAGGAACTCCTAGCGCTCCTATTGCCCCCCTAGAGCTCCTATAGGATCCCGTATAGCCCCCATAGGACCACCTAGAGCTCCCCTAGGGCCCCCTATAACCAGCATAGGTACTGCAACGGGGAGGGGGATGCTGCGCATGCGCAGAGCGTCGGGAGCGCTCACTGCTGCCATCCCGTGTCCGAAAATCGGTACTGCAAAGGGGGGGGGAGGCAGCGCATGCGCAGAGCGTCGGGAGCGCTCACTGCTGCCATCCCGTGTCCGAAAATCGGTACGGCCACGGCCGGGGGAGGGTCTTAGTTAGGTCATTGTCTACCAATTAGGAGCCTTTGTATTTGCATCACTGGTTACTAGAATTATCGTCCGAACGGTGTCCGAATATCGGTACTGCAACGGCCAGCGGAGGGGCGCGCATGCGCAGAACGTCGGGAGCGCTCACTGCTGCCATCGCGTGTCCGAAAATCGGTACTGCAATAGGGAGGGGGAGGCTGCGCATGCGCAGAGCGTCCGGAGCACTCACTGCTGCCGTCGCGTGTCCGAAAATCGGTACTGGAACGGGCAGGGGAGGGTCTTAGTCAGATCATTGTCTGCCAATTGGGAGCCTTTGTATTTGCATCACTGGTTACTAGAATTATCGTCCGAACGGTGTCCGAATATCGGTACTGCAACGGCCCGGGGAGGGGCGCGCATGCGCAGAGCGTCGGGAGGACTCACTGCTGCCATCGCGTGTCAGATTACCGGTACTGCAATGGGGAGGGGGAGGCGGCGCATGCGCAGACGGGAGGAGGGCAACGCGCCACCTTTGGCGGAGCCGTCGCTGGGGGCAACGCGCCGCCATTGGCGGAGCCGTCGCTGGGGGCAACGCGCCGCCATTGGCGGAGCCGTCGCTGGGGGCAACGCGCCGCCATTGGCGGAGCCGTCGCTCGGGGCAACGCGCTGTCATTGGCGGAGCCGTCGCTCGGGGCAACGCGCCGCCATTGGCAGAGCCGTCGCTGGGGGCAACGCGCCGCCATTGGCGGAGCCGTCGCTGGGGGCAACGCGCCGCCATTGGCGGAGCCGTCGCTCGGGGCAACGCGCCGCCATTGGCGGAGCCGTCGCTCGGGGCAACGCGCCGCGATTGGCGGAGCCGTCGCTCGGGGCAACGCGCCGCGATTGGCGGAGCCGTCGCTCGGGGCAACGCGCCCCCATTGGCGGAGCCGTCGCCGGGGGCAACGCGCTGCTATTGGCGGAGCCGTCGCCGGGGGCAACGCGCCGCCATTGGCGGAGCCGTCGCTAGGGGCAACGCGCCGCCATTGGCGGAGCCGTCGCTCGGGGCAACGCGCCGCGATTGGCGGAGCCGTCGCTCGGGGCAACGCGCCCCCATTGGCGGAGCCGTCGCCGGGGGCAACGCGCGGCGGAAGGGGCGGGTCGCCGGAAGCGGAAGCTGAGGGCGTAGGCGGCGGCAGCGATGGCGGCGGCTCCCGGTCGCGGGGACGGGGTTGGTGTCACCCACGGAGGGACATTGGGGTAACGAGGGGGCTGGTGACACCCACGGAGGGACATTGGGACCCCCCCCGTGCCTCAGCGCAGACCATGGAGCTGGGGCTGGAGCTGCCGGGTAGGAAACCGGGATCCGGGGAGGGGGAGGGGGGTTAGTGGCGGGGGGGGGATAATGCGGGGGCTTAATGAGGGGGGCCCGCTAATGAGGGAGGGTTAATGGGGGGTTAATGAAGGGGCTCGTTAGCCGAGGGGATGGGGACACAGGGGGGTGGTGGGGACATGGGGGGGACACGGAGATCCAGGGGGGAATAGGGGGAACGTGGGGGCTTTGGGGGGCCGCGCATGTCCCTGTGTCACCTGCGTGTCCCTCCGTGTGTCCCCTGTGTCACCTGCGTGTCCCTCCGTGTGTCCCCCGTGTGACCTGCGTGTCCCTCCGTGTGTCCCCCGTGTCACCTGCGTGTCCCTCCGTGTGTCCCCTGTGTCACCTGCGTGTCCCTCCGTGTGTCCCCTGTGTCACCTGCGTGTCCCTCCGTGTGTCTCTGTTTCCCTCTGTGTCCTTCCATGTGTCCCCCAGTATCCCCCGTGTGTCCCCATGTGTCACCTGTGTGTCCCTGTGTGTCCCCTGCATGTCCCTCAGTGTGTTCATGTGTGTCCTTCCATGTCCTCTGTGTCCCCCCGTGTTGCTGCACGTCCCGCCGTGTCCCTCCGTATCCCCTTTGTCCGTCAGTGTTCCCTCCGTGTGTCCCCATGTCCCCCGAGTCCCACCATGTCCCCCCATATCCCCAGTGTTCCCCCATGTCCCCCCATGTCCCCAGTGTCCCCCCATGTCCCCAGTGTCCCTCATGTCCCTCCATGTCCCCCTGTAGGAGGTCGGCCGGAGTCAGGACGCCCCCTCGATGGCAGTTAAAGGATCCTGCTCGTTTATTAGCTCGCATGCAGCACGTTTATATGATTGTGGCAGTTAGTGACGTCACTGCGCAGGCTCCTGATTGGCTGACAATGATGTAACCGAGACCATTCCAGCCCCCCTGGCTTGTTCAGCTCCTCCTTTCAGTTCAGCAGCTCTTTTATTCGCTCTGGCCTTGGTCTGCTTCCTTATCCCCTAGCCAGCGTTCCCGTTGTGCTTCCCCTGCGACCTGAAAGCCGGGATTGAGCAGCCCTGCTGGGCAGCCCTGGCCGCGGCTCTCTGCCCATTCCTCTCTAACTGCCCCTTTTTCCTTTTGCAGCAGCCAGGCCTGATTGGGAGCAGAGAATCCCTCGCAGCGGACGCCGCTTCCCGGCTCCTGGATCCTCCGTCCGGCCGCGGCGACCCAGGATCTCCCACCCGTCGCAGCAACTTTCCTGCCGTTTGGTCTCCTGCCGTCGGGTCCCAACGTTCCCGCCGTCGGGTCCCTGTTCGGGCGCCGGCTGTTGGCCCAGCGCAGGATAACTGCACGGCCTTTCTGGGAGCCGAGCCGGATCGCAGGACACGGACTCAACATGAGGTCAGGTCTCGCTCCGGTTGTTACCGCCGTGCGCGGATATTGATCCCTACAAGCAGCTGAGGGGTTTCCAGGCTCCTTCTGATTGGTTGCCAGGAGCTTTGCTAGGTCCTGACCGCACAGGCTCTTCTCAGCTCTGCAGATCCTCAGCACAGCATTTCCCTACAGCCCCCCATATCGGAGGCCGGGAGCCTCAGAGACCCCCATAGCAGAGGCTGGAGGCTCCCAGCCCCCCATAGGAGAGGCTCTAGGTCCCCATATCGGAGGCCAGGAGACTCAGAGACCCCCATATCAGAGTCCAGGAGGACTGCCCCCTGCTTAGCGGACTCCAGGAGGCTCCAGGCCCCCATAGGAGAGGTTCAGAGACCCCCACAGAGGAGGCTGGGAGACTTCCAGACCCCAATGGTGGAGGCCAGGAGGCTCGGAGGCTCCTGTATGAGAGGCCAGGAGGCTCCCAGTCCCCCGTATCAGAGGCTGGGAGGCTCAGAGGCCCCCTGTAGGAGAGGCTCAGAGGCCCCCATGGAGGAGGCTGGGAGGGTCAGAGACCCCCATATGAGAAGCCAGGAGGCTCAGAGGCCCCCATAGTGCAGGCCAGGAGACTCCCAGCTCCCCATAGCGGAGTCCAGGAGGCTCAGAGGCCCCAATATGAGAGGCCAGGAGGCTCCCAGCTCCCCATATTGGAGGCCAGAAGGCTCCGGGGCTCCCCGTATCGGAGGCCAGGAGGCTCATAGGCCCACATATCGGAGGCCAGGAGGCTCCTAGCTCCCCATATCCGATTCCAGGAGGCTCAGTTTCCCTTAAAGAAGGCTGGGACAGTCATAGGCCCCTATATGAGAGGCCAGGAGGCTGAAAGACGTCCATAGTGGAGACCAGGAGGCTCAGAGGCCCCCACAGAAGAGGCCGGGCGGCTCCCTACCCCCATAGGAGAGGCTCAGAGTCCACCATGTCAGAGGCCGGGAGGCTCAGAGGCCCCCGTAGAGGAGGCCAGGAGGCTCCCAGCTCCCCATAGGGCCCCCTAGAACTCCCCTAGGACCCCCTATAACCCCCATAGGACCCCCTAGAGCCCCCATAGGAACCCCTAGAGCTCCTATAGACCCCCTAAACCTCCTTTATGACCCTCTATAGTCCCCATAGGATGCCCTAGAGCTCCCCTAGGGCCCCCTATAATCACCATAGGACCTTCTATAGCCCCCATAGGACCCCCTAAAGATCCTATAACTCCCCCAGAGCCCCCATAGGATCCCCTAGAGATCCCCTAGGACCCTCCAGAGCTCCCCTAGGACCCCCTAGAGCTCCCATAGGACCCCCTAGAGCCCCCATAGGACCCCCTAGAGCTCCTATAGGAGCCCTAAACCTGCTATATGACCCTCGATAGTCCCCATAGGATGCCCTAGAGCTCCCATACGGTCCCCTATAACCTCCATAGGACCCACTATAGCCCCCCTAGAGCCCCCACAGGACCCCCAGAGCTCCCCTAGGACCCCCTATAGCCCCCATAGGACCCCCTAGAACTCCCATAGGACCCCCTAGAGCCCGCATAGGGCCCCCTAGAGCTCACCTAGGACCCGCTATAACCCTCATAGGGCCCCCTAGAACTCCCATAGCACCCCCTAGAGTCCCATAGGAACCCATAGAGCTCCTATAGCCCCCCTAGAGCTTCTATAGGATCCCCTATAGTCCCCATAGGATGCCCGTGAGCTCCCATAGGGCCACCTATAACCACCATAGGACCCCTAAGAGCCCCCATAGGGCCCCCTAGAGGCCCAACAGGACCACCAGAGCTCCCCTAGGACCCCCTATAACCACCATCGGAACCCATATAAGCCCCATAGGACCTCCTAGAGCTCCTATAGGACTCCCTATAGTCCCCATAGGATGCCCTATAGCCCCCATAGGGCCCCTGGAGCTCCCCTAGGACCCCCTATAGCTCCACTAGGACCCCCTATAGCCCCCATAGGGCCCCCTAGAGCTCCCCTAGTGCCCCCTATAACCACCATAGGACCCCATATAGGCCCCATAGGACCCCCTAGAGCTCCCATAGGATGCCCTATAGACCCCATAGGATGCCCTATAGCCCCCATAGGATCCCCTAGAGCTCCCCTAGGACCCCCAATACCCCCATAGGACCCCCTAGAACTCCCATAGGACCCCCTAGAGCCCCCATAGGACTCCAAGAACTCCTATAGGACCCTGTATAACCCTCATAGGGCCTCCTAGAGCTCCCATAGGGCACCCTATAGCCCCCACTGGACCGCCAAAGCTCCCATAGAACCCCGTAAAGCCCCCATAGGACCCCCTAGAGCTCCACGGGACGCCGTAGAGCTCTCCTAGGACACCCTATAACCCCCTTAGGACCCCGTAGAGCCCCCGTGGGACCCCCTAGAGCCCCCTTATGACCTCCTAGAGCTTCTATAGCCCCCCTAGACCTCCTATAGGACCCTCTACAGTGCCTATAGGATGCCCTAGAGCTCCCACAGGGTCCCCTATAAGCATCATAGGACCCACTATAGCCCCCATAGGACCCCCTAGAGCTCCTATAGGACCCCCTGTAGTCCCCATAGGATACCCTAGAGCTCCCATAGGGCACACTATAACCACCATAGGACCCTCTATAGCCCCCATAGGACCCCCTGGAACTCCCCAGGGCCCCCTATAACCACCATAGGCCCCCCTATAGCCCCCCTAGGACCCCTAGAGCTCCCATAAGACCTCCTATAGCCCCCATAGGGCCCCCTAGAGCTCCCTTCGGGTCCCTGAAAACCAACATAGGACACTCTAGAGCCCCCATAGGACCCCCGAGACCTCGCATAGTACCCATTATAGCTCCCATAGGAACTCGTAGCGCTCCTATTGCCCCCCTAGAGCTCCTATAGGATCCCCTATAGCCCCCATAGGACCACCTAGAGCTCCCCTAGGGCCCCCTATAACCACCATAGGATGCCCTATAACCCCCGTAGTACCCCCTAGAGCTCCTATAGGACCCCCTATAGTCCCCATAGGTTGCCCTATAGCGCCCATATGGCCCCCTAGAGCTCCCCTAGGACCCCCAGAGCTCCCATAGGACCCCCTATGGCTCCCATCGGGCCCCCTAGAGCTCCCTTAGGGCCCCCTATAGCCACCATAGGACCCACTGTAGCCCCCATAGGGCCCCCTACAGACCCCACGGGATCCCCAGAGCTCCCCTACGAGCCCCTATAGCCCCCAGAGAGCCTCCTAGAGCTCCCCTAGGGCCCCCTAAAACCACCATAGGATGCCCTATAGCCCCCATAGGGCCCCCTAGAGTTCCCCTAGGACCCCCTATAGCCCGCATAGGACACCCTATAACCCCCATAGGGCCCCCTACAGCTCCCATAGAACCCCTTAGAGCCCCCTTAGGACCCCCTAGAGCTTCTATAGCCCCCCTAGACCTCCTATAGGACCCTCTATAGTGCCCATAGGATGCCCTAGAGCGCCCATAGGGTCCCCTATAACTTCCATAGGACTCCCTATAGCCCCAATAGAAGCCCCTAGAGCTTCTCTAGGATTCTCTATAGTCCCCATAGGATGTCCTAGAGCGCCCATAGGGCCCCATAGAGCCCCCACAGGACCCCCAGAGCTCCCTTAGGACCCCATATAGTCCCCATAGGGCCCCCTAGAGCTCCAAAGCATGCCCTAGAGCTCCCCTAGGACCCCCTAGAGCTCCCCTAGGACCCCCTAGAGCTCCCATAGGACCCCCAAGAGCTCCCCTAGGACCCCCTATTACCCCCATAGGGCCCCCTAGAACTCCCATAGGACCGCCTAGAGTCCCCATAGGAACCCCTAGAGCTCCTCTAAGCCCCCTAGAGCTTCTATAGGATCCCCTATAGTCCCCATAGGATGCCCTAGAGCTCCCATAGGGCCAACTATAACCACCATAGGACCCCTAAGAGCCCCCATAGGGCCCCCTAGAGGCCCCACAGGACCCCCAGAGCTCCCCTATGACCCCCTATAACCACCATAGGACCCCGTATAGGCCCCATAGGACCCTCTAGAGCTCCTATAGCCCCCCTAGACCTCCTGTAGGACCCCCTATAGTCCCCATAGGATTCCCTATAGCCTCCATAGGTCCCCCTAGAGCTCCCCTAGGACGCCCAGAGCTCACCTAGGACTCCCTATAGCCCACATAGGACCACCTAGAGCTCCCCTAGGGCTCCCTATAACCAACATAGGATGCCCTATAGCCCCCATAGAGCCCCCTAGAGCTCCCCTAGGACCCCCTATAACCACCATAGGACCCTAGAGCTCCTATAGAACCCCCTATAGTCCCCCTAGGATGCCCTTTAGCCCCCGTAGGGCCCCCCAGAGCTCCCATAGGGCTCCCTAGAGCTCCCATAGGACCCCCTAGAGCCCCCATAGGACCCCCTAGAGCTCCTATAGACCCCCTAAACCTCCTATATGACCCTCTATAGTCCCCATAGGATGCCCTAGAGCTCCCATAGGGTCCCCTATAACCACTATAGGACGCACTATAGCCCCCATAGGGCCCCCTAGAGCTCCCAAAGGACCCCCTATGGCCCCCATAGGACCCCCTAGAACTCCCATAGGACCCCCTATAACCCTGATAGGGCCCCCTAGAGCTCCCATAAGGCCCCCTATAACCCCTACAGGACCCCAGGAGCTCCCATAGAACCCCCTATAGCCCCCATAGTATCCCCTAAAGCTCCATGGCATGCCCTAGAGCTCCCATAGGGTCCCCTATAATCTCCATAGGACACCCTATAGCCCACATAGGGCCCACTAGAGCCCGACAGGACCCCCAGAGCTCCCCTAGGACCCCCTATAGCCCCCAGAGTGCCTCCTAGAGCTCCCATAGGACGCCCTAGAGCTCCCCTATGTCACCCTATAACCACCGTAGGACCCTCTATAGCTCCCATAGGACCACCTAGAGCCCCCACAGGACCCCCTAGAGCTCCTATAGCCCCCCTAAACCTCCTATATGACCCTCTATAATCCCATTAGGATGCACTAGAGCTCCCCTAGGGCCCCCTATAACCACCATAGGATGCCCTATAGCCCCCATTGGGCCCCCTAGAGCTCCCCTAGGGACCCCTATAACCACCATAGGACCCCGTATAGGCTCCATTGGACCCCCTAGAGCTCCTATAGAGCCCCTAGATCTCCTATAGGACCCCCTATAGCCCCCATAGCACCCCCTAGAACTCCCATAGCACCCCCTACAGCTCCCATAGGACCCCCTAGAGCTCCCCTAGTACCCGCTATAACCCTCATAGGGCCCCCTAGAGCTCCCATAAGGCCCCCTATAGCCCCCACAGGACCCCCAGAGCTCCCACAGAACCCCCTATAGCCCCCATAGGACCCCCTAGAGCTCCATGGGACGCCCTAGAGCTCCCCTAGGACACCCTATAACCCCCATAGGGCCCCCTAGAGCTCCCATATGACCCCCTAGAGCCCCCAAGGACCCCCTAGAGGTCCTATAGTCCCCCTAGACCTGCTATAGGACCCTCTGTAGTGCCCATAGGACGCCCTAGAGCTCCCATAGGGTGCCCTATAACCACCATAGGACTCTCTATAGATCCCATAGGACCCCCTAGAGCTCCCATAGGATGCCCTAGAGCTCCCCTAGTACCCACCAGAGCTCCCCAAGGACCCCCTATAGCCCCCATAGGACCCCCAGATCTCCCCTAGGACCCCCTATACCCCCTACGACCCCCTAGAGCTCCCCTAGGACCGCCAGAGCTCCAATAGGACCCCCTATAGCCCCCATAGGACCCCCTAGAGCTCCTATAGACCCCCTAGAGCTCCTATAGGACCCCCGATAGACCCCATAGGATGCCCTAGAGCTCCCAAAGGGCACACTATAACCACCATAGGACCCTCAATAGCCCCCATAGGACCCCCTAGAGCTCCCCCAGCGCGCCCTATAACCACCATAGAACCCCCTATAGCCCCCCTAGGACACCCAGTTCTGCCCTAGGACCCCCTATAGCCCCATCGGCCCCAGCCCCATCGGCCCCCCTATAGCAACCATAGGACCCACTATAGCCCCCATAGGGTCCCCTAGAGACCCCACGGGTACCCCGGAGCTCCCCTACGACCCTCTATAGCCCCCACCGGGCCTCCTAGAGCTCCCATAGGACGATTAGAGCTCCCCTAGGGCCCCCTATAACCACCATAGGATGCCCTATAGCCCCCATAGGGCCCCCTATAGCCCCCACTGGAGCCCCAGAGCTCCCATAGAACCCCCTAATGTCCCCATAGGACCCCCTAGAGCTCTACGGGATGCCGTAGAGCTCCCCTAGGACCCCCTATAACCCCCATAGGGCCCCCTAGAACTCCCATAGGACCCCCTAGAGCCCCCATAGGAACCCCTAGAGCTCCTATAGCCCCCCTAGAGCTCCTACAGGATCCCCTATAGTCCCCATAGGATGCCCTAGAGCTCCCATAGGGCCACCTATAACTACCATAGGACCCCTAAAAGCCCCCATAGGGCCCCCTAGAGGTCCCACAGGACCCCCAGAGCTCCCCTAGGACCCCCTATAACCACCATAGGACCCTAGAGCTCCTATAGAACCCCCTATAGTCCCCCTAGGATGCCCTTTAGCCCCCGTAGGGCCCCCCAGAGCTCCCCTAGAACCCCCTACAGCTCCGATAGGACCCCTAAAAGCCCCCATAGGGCCCCCTATAGCCCCCATAGGGCCCCCTGGAGCTCCCCTAGGACCGCCAGAGCTCCGATAGGACCCCCTCTAGCCCCCATAGGACCCCCTAGAGTTCCCCTAGGACCCCCAGAGCTCCCATAGGACCCCGTATAGCCCCCATAGGGCCCCCTAGATCTCCCCTAGGGCCCCCTATAACCATCATAGGACCCCATATAGGCCCCATAGGATCCCCTAGAGCTCCTAGAGCACTTCTAGAGCTCCTATAGGACCCCCTATAGTCCCCATAGGATGCCCTATAGCCCCCATAGGGCCCCCTAGCGCCCCCACAGGACCCCCAGAGCTCCCCTAGGACCCCCTATAGCCACCATAGGACCCCCTATAGCCACCATAGGACCCCCTAGATCTCCCCTAGGACCCCCTATAACCACCATAGGACCCAGGAGCTCCTATAGAACCCCCTATAGTCCCCCTAGGATGCCCTTTAGCCCCCGTAGGGCCCCCCAGAGCTCCCCTAGAACCCCCTATAGCCCCCATAGGGCTCCCTAGAGCCCCCATAGGACCCCCTAGAGCCCCCATAGGACCCCCTAGAGCTCCTATAGACCCCCTAAACCTCCTATATGACCCTCTATAGTCCCCATAGGATGCCCTAGAGCTCCCATAGGGTCCCCTGTAACCACTATAGGACGCACTATAGCCCCCATAGGGCCCCCTAGAGCTCCCAAAGGACCCCCTATGGCCCCCATAGGACCCCCTAAAGCTCCATGGGATGCCCTAGAGCTCCCATAGGGTCCCCTATAACCTCCATAGGACACCCTATAGCCCACATAGGGCCCACTAGAGCCCGACAGGACCCCCAGAGCTCCCCTAGGACCCCCTATAGCCCCCAGAGTGCCTCCTAGAGCTCCCATAGGACGCCCTAGAGCTCCCCTATGTCACCCTATAACCACCGTAGGACCCTCTATAGCCCCCATAGGACCCCCTAGAGCTCCCATAGGACCACCTAGAGCCCCCACAGGACCCCCTAGAGCTCCTATAGCCCCCCTAAACCTCCTATATGACCCTCTATAATCCCATTAGGATGCACTAGAGCTCCCATAGGGTCCCCTATAACCAACATAGGACCCCCTATAGCCCCCATAGGAACCCCTAGAGCTCTTATAAATCCCCTAGAGCTCCTATAGGATCCCCTATAGTCCCCATAGGATGCCCTAGAGCTGCCATAGGGCCACCTATAACCACCATAGGACCCACTATAGCCCCCATAGGGCCCCTAGCGCCCCCACAGGACCCCCAGAGCTCCCCTAGGACCCCCTATAGCCACCATAGGACCCCCTAGAGCTCCCCTAGGACCCCCTAGAGCTCCCATAGGGCCCCCTAGAGGTCCCCTAGGACCTCCTATAACCACCATGGGACCCCATATAGGCCCCATAGGACCCTCTAGAGCTCCTATAGCCCCCCTAGAGCTCCTATAGAACCCCCTATAGTCCCCATAGGATGCCCTATAGCCCCCATAGGGCCCCCCAGAGCTCCCCTAGGACCCCCAGAGCTCCCCTAGGACCCCCTATAGCTCCCATAGGGCTCCCTAGAGCTCCCCTAGGACCATCTAGAGCCCCCATAGGATCCCCTAGAGCTCCTATAGGACCCCCTACAGCTCCCATAGGATCCCCTAGAACTCCCATAGCACCCCCTACAGCTCCCATAGGACCCCCTAGAGCTCCCCTAGTACCCGCTATAACCCTCATAGGGCCCCCTAGAGCTCCCATAAGGCCCCCTATAGCCCCCACAGGACCCCCAGAGCTCCCACAGAACCCCCTATAGCCCCCATAGGACCCCCTAGAGCTCCATGGGACGCCCTAGAGCTCCCCTAGGACACCCTATAACCCCCATAGGGCCCCCTAGAGCTCCCATACGACCCCCTAGAGCCCCCAAGGACCCCCTAGAGGTCCTATAGTCCCCCTAGACCTGCTATAGGACCCTCTGTAGTGCCCATAGGACGCCCTAGAGCTCCCATAGGGTCCCCTATAACCACCATAGGACTCTCTATAGCTCCCATAGGACCCCCTAGAGCTCCCATAGGACGCCCTAGAGCTCCCCTAGTACCCACCAGAGCTCCCCAAGGACCCCCTATAGCCCCCATAGGACCCCCAGATCTCCCCTAAGACCCCCTATACCCCCTAAGACCCCCTAGAGCTCCCCTAGGACCGCCAGAGCTCCGATAGGACCCCCTGTAGCCCCCATAGGACCCCCTAGAGCTCCCATAGGACCCCCTATAGCCCCGATAGAACCCCCTAGAGCTTCTTTAGGATTCTCTATAGTCCCCATAGGATGCCCTAGAGCTCCCATAGGGCCCCCTAGAGCTCTCCTAGGACCCACTGTAGTCCCCATAGGGCCCCCTAGAGCCCCCACAGGACCCCCAGAGCTCCCCTAGGACCCCCTATAACTCCGATAGGGCCCCCTATAGCCCCCATAGGACCCCCTATAGCCCCCATAGGACCCCCTAGAGCTCCTATAGACCCCCTAGAGCTCCTATAGGACCCCCGATAGACCCCATAGGATGCCCTAGAGCTCCCAAAGGGCACACTATAACCACCATAGGACCCTCAATAGCCCCCATAGGACGCCCTAGAGCTCCCCCAGCGCGCCCTATAACCACCATAGAACCCCCTATAGCCCCCCTAGGACACCCAGTTCTGCCCTAGGACCCCCTATAGCCCCATCGGCCCCCCTATAGCAACCATAGGACCCACTATAGCCCCCATAGGGCCCCCTAGAGACCCCACGGGTACCCCGGAGCTCCCCTACGACCCCCTATAACCACCATAGGATGCCCTATAGCCCCCATAGGGCTCCCTAGATCTCCCCTAGGACCATCTAGAGCCCCCATAGGATCCCCTAGAGCTCCTATAGCCCCCCTAGAGCTCCTATAGGATCCCCTATAGCCCCCATAGGACCACCTAGAGCTCCCCTAGAGCCCCCTATAACCACCATAGGATGCCCTATAGCCCCCATAGTACCCCCTAGAGCTCCTATAGACACCCTAGAGCTCCTATAGGACCCCCTATAGTCCCCATAGGTTGCCCTATAGCGCCCATATGGCCCCTCGAGCTCACCTAGGACCCCCAGAGCTCCCATAGGACCCCCTATAGCCCCCATCGGGCCCCCTAGAGCTCCCTTAGGGCCCCCTATAGCCACCATAGGACCCACTATAGCCCCCATAGGGCCCCCTAGAGACCCCACGGGATCCCCAGAGCTCCCCTACGAGCCCCTATAGCCCCCAGAGAGCCTCCTAGAGCTCCCCTAGGGCCCCCTAAAACCACCATAGGATACCCTATAGCCCCCATAGGGCCCCCTAGAGTTCCCCTAGGACCCCCTATAGCCCGCATAGGACACCCTATAACCCCCATAGGGCCCCCTACAGCTCCCATAGGACCCCCTAGAGCCCCCTTAGGACCCCCTAGAGCTTCTATAGCCCCCCTAGACCTCCTATAGGACCCTCTATAGTGCCCATAGGATGCCCTAGAGCGCCCATAGGGTCCCCTATAACTTCCATAGGACTCCCTATAGCCCTGATAGAACCCCCTAGAGCTTCTATAGGATTCTCTATAGTCCCCATAGGATGTCCTAGAGCTCCCATAGGGCCCCATAGAGCCCCCACAGGACCCCCAGAGCTCCCTTAGGACCCCATATAGTCCCCATAGGGCCCCCTAGAGCTCCCCTAGGACCCCCAAGAGCTCCCATAGGACCCCCAAGAGCTCCCCTAGGACCCCCTATAACCCCCATAGGGCCCCCTAGAACTCCCATAGGACCGCCTAGAGTCCCCATAGGAACCCCTAGAGCTCCTCTAAGCCCCCTAGAGCTTCTATAGGATCCCCTATAGTCCCCATAGGATGCCCTAGAGCTCCCATATGACCCTCTATAGTCCCCATAGGAAGCCCTAGAGCTCCCATAGGACCCCCTATAGCCCCGATAGAACCCCCTAGAGCTTCTTTAGGATTCTCTATAGTCCCCATAGGATGCCCTAGAGCTCCCATAGGGCCCCCTAGAGCTCCCCTAGGACCCCCTATAGCTCCCATAGGGCTCCCTAGAGCTCCCCTAGGACCATCTAGAGCCCCCATAGGATCCCCTAGAGCTCCCCTAGGACCCCTATAACCACCATAGGATGCCCTATAGCCCCCATTGGGCCCCCTAGAGCTCCCCTAGGGACCCCTATAACCACCATAGGACCCCATATAGGCTCCATAGGACCCCCTAGAGCTCCTATAGAGCCCCTAGATCTCCTATAGGACCCCCTATAGCCCCCATAGGACCCCCTAGAACTCCCATAGCACCCCCTACAGCTCCCATAGGACCCCCTAGAGCTCCCCTAGTACCTGCTATAACCCTCATAGGGCCCCCTAGAGCTCCCATAAGGCCCCCTATAGCCCCCACAGGACCCCCAGAGCTCCCACAGAACCCCCTATAGCCCCCATAGGACCCCCTGGAGCTCCATGGGACGCCCTAGAGCTCCCCTAGGACACCCTATAACCCCCATAGGGCCCCCTAGAGCTCCCATACGACCCCCTAGAGCCCCCAAGGACCCCCTAGAGGTCCTATAGTCCCCCTAGACCTGCTATAGGACCCTCTGTAGTGCCCATAGGACGCCCTAGAGCTCCCATAGGGTCCCCTATAACCACCATAGGACTCTCTATAGCTCCCATAGGACCCCCTAGAGCTCCCATAGGACGCCCTAGAGCTCCCCTAGTACCCACCAGAGCTCCCCAAGGACCCCCTATAGCCCCCATAGGACCCCCAGATCTCCCCTAGGACCCCCTATACCCCCTACGACCCCCTAGAGCTCCCCTAGGACCGCCAGAGCTCCGATAGGACCCCCTATAGCCCCCATAGGACCCCCTAGAGCTCCCCTAGGACCCCTCAGAGTTCCCCTAGGACCCTCTATAACCCTCCTAGGGCCCCCTAGAGCTCCCATAGGACCCCCTATAGCCCCGATAGAACCCCCTAGAGCTTCTTTAGGATTCTCTATAGTCCCCATAGGATGCCCTAGAGCTCCCATAGGGCCCCCTAGAGCTCCCCTAGGACCCACTGTAGTCCCCATAGGGTCCCCTAGAGCCCCCACAGGACCCCCAGAGCTCCCCTAGGACCCCCTATAACTCCGGTAGGGCCCCCTAGAGCCCCCATAGGACCCCCTATAGCCCCCATAGGACCCCCTATAGCCCCCATAGGACCCCCTATAGCCCCCATAGGACCCCCTAGAGCTCCTATAGACCCCCTAGAGCTCCTATAGGACCCCCGATAGACCCCATAGGATGCCCTAGAGCTCCCAAAGGGCACACTATAACCACCATAGGACCCTCAATAGCCCCCATAGGACCCCCTAGAGCTCCCCCAGCGCGCCCTATAACCACCATAGAACCCCCTATAGCCCCCCTAGGACACCCAGTTCTGCCCTAGGACCCCCTATAGCCCCATCGGCCCCCCTATAGCAACCATAGGACCCACTATAGCCCCCATAGGGCCCCCTAGAGACCCCACGGGTACCCCGGAGCTCCCCTACGACCCCCTATAGCCCCCACCGGGCCTCCTAGAGCTCCCATAGGACGCTTAGAGCTCCCCTAGGGCCCCCTATAACCACCATAGGATGCCCTATAGCCCCCATAGGGCCCCCTAGAGTTCCCCTAGGACCCCCTAGAGCTCCCCTAGGACCCCCAAAAGCCCCCATAGGACCCCCTAGAACTCCCATAGGACCCCCTATAACCCTCATAGGGCCGCCTAGAGCTCCCATAGGGCCCCCTATAGCCCCCACTGGACCCCCAGAGCTCCCATAGAACCCCCTAATGTCCCCATAGGACCCCCTAGAGCTCTACGGGATGCCGTAGAGCTCCCCTAGGACCCCCTATAACCCCCATAGGGCCCCCTAGAACTCCCATAGGACCCCCTAGAGCCCCCATAGGAACCCCTAGAGCTCCTATAGCCCCCCTAGAGCTCCTACAGGATCCCCTATAGTCCCCATAGGATGCCCTAGAGCTCCCATAGGGCCACCTATAACTACCATAGGACCCCTAAAAGCCCCCATAGGGCCCCCTAGAGGTCCCACAGGACCCCCAGAGCTCCCCTAGGACCCCCTATAACCACCATAGGATGCCCTATAGCCCCCATAGGGCCCCCTAGAGTTCCCCTAGGATCCCCAGAGCTCCCCTAGGACCCCCTATAGCCCCCATAGGGCCCCCTAGATCTCCCCTAGGGCCCCCTATAACCATCATAGGACCCGATATAGGCCCCATAGGATCCCCTAGAGCTCTTATAGCACTTCTAGAGCTCCTATAGGACCCCCTATAGTCCCCATAGGATGGCCTATAGCCCCCATAGGGCCCCCTAGCGCCCCCACAGGACCCCCAGAGCTCCCCTAGGACCCCCTATAGCCACCATAGGACCCCCTAGAGCTCCCCTAGGACCCCCTAGAGCTCCCCTAGGGCCCCCTAGAGGTCCCCTAGGGCCTCCTATAACCACCATGGGACCCCATATAGGCCCCATAGGACCCTCTAGAGCTCCCATAGCCCCCCTAGAGCTCCTATAGGACCCCCTATAGTCCCCATAGGATGCCCTATAGCCCCCATAGGGCCCCCTAGAGCTCCCCTAGGACCCCCAGAGCTCCCCTAGGACCCCCTATAGCTCCCATAGGGCTCCCTAGAGCTCCCCTAGCACCATCTAGAGCCCCCATAGGATCCCCTAGAGCTCCTATAGCCCCCCTAGAGCTCCTATAGGATCCCCTATAGCCCCCATAGGACCACCTAGAGCTCCCCTAGGGCCCCCTATAACCACCATAGGATGCCCTATAACCCCCATAGTACCCCCTAGAGCTCCTATAGACACCCTAGAGCTCCTATAGGACCCCCTATAGTCCCCATAGGTTGCCCTATAGCGCCCATATGGCCCCTAGAGCTCCCCTAGGACCCCCAGAGCTCCCATAGGACCCCCTATAGCCCCCATCGGGCCCCCTAGAGCTCCCTTAGGGCCCCCTATAGCCACCATAGGACCCACTATAGCCCCCATAGGGCCCCCTAGAGACCCCACGGGATCCCCAGAGCTCCCCTACGAGCCCCTATAGCCCCCAGAGAGCCTCCTAGAGCTCCCCTAGGGCCCCCTAAAACCACCATAGGATACCCTATAGCCCCCATAGGGCCCCCTAGAGTTCCCCTAGGACCCCCTATAGCCCGCATAGGACACCCTATAACCCCCATAGGGCCCCCTACAGCTCCCATCGGGCCCCCTAGAGCCCCCTTAGGACCCCCTAGAGCTTCTATAGCCCCCCTAGACCTCCTATAGGACCCTCTATAGTGCCCATAGGATGCCCTGGAGCGCCCATAGGGTCCCCTATAACTTCCATAGGACTCCCTATAGCCCCGATAGAACCCCCTAGAGCTTCTATAGGATTCTCTATAGTCCCCATAGGATGTCCTAGAGCTCCCATAGGGCCCCATAGAGCCCCCACAGGACCCCCAGAGCTCCCTTAGGACCCCATATAGTCCCCATAGGGCCCCCTATAGCTCCCCTAGGACCCCCTAGAGCTCCCATAGGACCCCCAAGAGCTCCCCTAGGACCCCCTATAACCCCCATAGGGCCCCCTAGAACTCCCATAGGACCGCCTAGAGTCCCCATAGGAACCCCTAGAGCTCCTCTAAGCCCCCTAGAGCTTCTATAGGATCCCCTATAGTCCCCATAGGATGCCCTAGAGCTCCCATAGGGCCAACTATAACCACCATAGGACCCCCTAAGAGCCCCCATAGGGCCCCCTAGAGGCCCCACAGGACCCCCAGAGCTCCCCTAGGACCCCCTATAACCAACATAGGACCCCCTGGACCTCCTATAGGACTCCCCATAGTCCCCATAGGATTCCCTATAGCCTCCATTGGTCCCCCTAGAGCTCCCCTAGGACGCCCAGAGCTCACCTAGGACCCCCTATAGCCCACATAGGACCACCTAGAGCTCCCCTAGGGCTCCCTATAACCAACATAGGATGCCCTATAGCCCCCATAGGGCCCCCTAGAGCTCCCCTAGGACCCCCTATAACCACCATAGGACCCTAGAGCTCCTATAGAACCCCCTATAGTCCCCCTAGGATGCCCTTTAGCCCCTGTAGGGCCCCCCAGAGCTCCCCTAGGACCCCCAGAGCTCCCCTAGAACCCCCTATAGCCCCCATAGGACCCCCTAGAGCCCCCATAGGGTCCCCTAGAGCCCCCATAGGACCATCTAGAGCCCCCATAGGACCCCCTAGAGCTCCTATAGACCCCCTAAACCTCCTATATGACCCTCTATAGTCCCCATAGGATGCCCTAGAGCTCCCATAGGGTCCCCTGTAACCACTATAGGACCCACTGTAGCCCCCATAGGGCCCCCTAGAGCTCCCAAAGGACCCCCTATGGCCCCCATAGGACCCCCTAAAGCTCCATGGGATGCCCTAGAGCTCCCATAGGGTCCCCTATAACCTCCATAGGACACCCTATAGCCCACATAGGGCCCACTAGAGCCCGACAGGACCCCCAGAGCTCCCCTAGGACCCCCTATAGCCCCCAGAGTGCCTCCTAGAGCTCCCATAGGACGCCCTAGAGCTCCCCTATGTCACCCTATAACCACCGTAGGACCCTCTATAGCCCCCATAGGACCCCCTAGAGCTCCCATAGGACCACCTAGAGCCCCCACAGGACCCCCTAGAGCTCTTATAGCCCCCCTAAACCTCCTATATGACCCTCTATAATCCCATTAGGATGCACTAGAGCTCCCATAGGGTCCCCTATAACCAACATAGGACCCCCTATAGCCCCCATAGGAACCCCTAGAGCTCTTATAACTCCCCTAGAGCTCCTATAGGATCCCCTATAGTCCCCATAGGATGCCCTAGAGCTGCCATAGGGCCACCTATAACCACCATAGGACCCACTATAGCCCCCATAGGGCCCTTAGCGCCCCCACAGGACCCCCAGAGCTCCCCTAGGACCCCCTATAGCCACCATAGGACCCCCTAGAGCTCCCCTAGGGCCCCCTAGAGGTCCCCTAGGGCCTCCTATAACCACCATGGGACCCCATATAGGCCCCATAGGACCCTCTAGAGCTCCTATAGCCCCCCTAGAGCTCCTATAGGACCCCCTATAGTCCCCATAGGATGCCCTATAGCCCCCATAGGATCCCCTAGAGCTCCCCTAGGACCCCCCAGAGCTCCCCTAGGGCCCCCTATAACCACCATAGGATGCCCTATAGCCCCCATTGGGCCCCCTAGAGCTCCCCTAGGGACCCCTATAACCACCCTAGGACCCCATATAGGCTCCATAGGACCCCCTAGAGCTCCTATAGAGCCCCTAGATCTCCTATAGCACCCCCTACAGCTCCCATAGGACCCCCTAGAGCTCCCCTAGTACCCGCTATAACCCTCATAGGGCCCCCTAGAGCTCCCATAAGGCCCCCTATAGCCCCCACAGGACCCCCAGAGCTCCCACAGAACCCCCTATAGCCCCCATAGGACCCCCTAGAGCTCCATGGGGCGCCCTAGAGCTCCCCTAGGACACCCTATAACCCCCATAGGGCCCCCTAGAGCTCCCATACGACCCCCTAGAGCCCCCAAGGACCCCCTAGAGGTCCTATAGCCCCCCTAGACCTGCTATAGGACCCTCTGTAGTGCCCATAGGACGCCCTAGAGCTCCCATAGGGTCCCCTATAACCACCATAGGACTCTCTATAGCTCCCATAGGACCCCCTAGAGCTCCCCTAGGACCCTCCAGAGCTCCCCTAGGACCCCCTAGAGCCCCCATAGGACCCCCTAGAGCTCCTATAGACCCCCTAAACCTCCTATATGACCCTCTATAGTCCCCATAGGATGCCCTAGAGCTCCCATAGGGTCCCCTGTAACCACTATAGGACGCACTATAGCCCCCATAGGGCCCCCTAGAGCTCCCAAAGGACCCCCTATGGCCCCCATAGGACCCCCTAAAGCTCCATGGGATGCCCTAGAGCTCCCATAGGGTTCCCTATAACCTCCATAGGACACCCTATAGCCCACATAGGGCCCACTAGAGCCCGACAGGACCCCCAGAGCTCCCCTAGGACCCCCTATAGCCCCCAGAGTGCCTCCTAGAGCTCCCATAGGACGCCCTAGAGCTCCCCTATGTCACCCTATAACCACCATAGGATGCCCTATAGCCCCCATAGGGCCCCCTGGAGCTCCCCTAGGACCGCCAGAGCTCCCCTATAGCCCCCATAGGGCCCCCTAGAAGTCCCCTAGGACCCCCTAGAGCTCCCCCAGGACCCCCTAGAACTCCCATAGGACCCCCTAGAAGTCCCATAGGACCCCCTAGAAGTCCCATAGGACCCCCTAGACCTCCTATAGCCCCCCTAGACCTCCTATAGGACTCTCTATAGTGCACATAGGATGCCCTAGAGCGCCCATAGGGTCCCCTATAACCACCATAGGACCCCCTATAGCCCGCATAGGACCCCCTAGAGCCCCCACAGGACCCCCAGAGATCCCCTAGGGCCCCCTATAAGCACGATAGGACCCTCTATAGCCCCCATAGGACCCACTAGAGCTCCTATAGACCACCTAGAGCTCCTATAGGACCCCCTATAGACCCCATAGGATGCCCTAGAGCTCCCATAGGGCACACTATAACCACCATAATACCCTCTATAGCCCCCATAGGATCCCCTAGAACTCCCCCAGCGCGCCCTATAACCACCATAGGACCCCCAATAGCCCCCCTAGGACCTCCAGAGCTCCTATAGGACGCCCTAGAGCCCCCTATGGCCCACTAGACCTCCCTTAGGGCCCCCTAGAGCTCCCCTAGGACCCCCTATAGCCCCCAGAGAGCCTCCTAGAGCTCCCGTAGGACCCCCTATGGCCCCCATAGGAACCCCTAGAGCTCTTATGGCCCCCTAGAGCTCCTATAGGATCCCCTATAGTCCCCATAGGATGCCCTAGAGCTCCCATAGGGCCACCTATAACCACCATAGGACCCCCTAGAGCTCCCCTAGGACCCCCAGAGCTCCCAATTGGACCCCCTATAGCCCCCATAGGACCCCCTAGAGCTCCCCTAGGACCCCCAGAGCTCCCAATTGGACCCCCTATAGCCCCCATAGGGCCCCCTAGAGCTCCCTTAGGGCCCCCGATAACCACCAAAGGACACTTTATAGCCCCCATAGGACCCCCTAGACCTCCCATAGTACCGCCTATAGCTCCCAGAGGAACTCCTAGAGCTCCTATTGCCCCCCTAGAGCTCCTATATAATCCCCTATATTCCCCATAGAATGCCCTAAAGCTCCCATAGGGCCCCATTTAACCATCATAGGACCCCTTATTGCCCCCATAGGGCACCCTAGAGATCCCCTAAGACACCCTACAGCCTGCATAGGACCCCCTAGGGCTCCCATAGGACCCCCTAGAGCCCCCATAGGACCCCCTAGAGCTCCTATAGCCCCCTATAACCTCCTATATGACCCTCTATAATCCCCATAGGATGCCCTAGAGCTCCCCTAGGACCGCCCAGAGCTCGCCTAGGACCCCCTTTAACCCCCATAGGACTCCCTAGAGCTCCCATAGGACCCCCTATGGCCCCCATAGGAACCCCTAGAGCTCTTATGGCCCCCTAGAGCTCCTATAGGATCTCCTATAGTCCCCATAGGATGCCCTAGAGCCCCCACAGGGCCCCCAGAGCTCCCCTAGGACACCCTATAACCACCATAGGACCCCGTATAGGCCCCATAGGACCTCCTAGAACTCCTATAGGACTCCCTATAGTCCCCATAGGATGTCCTGTAGCCCCCAGAGGGCTCCCTAGAGTTCCTCTAGGACCCCCAGAGCTCCCATAGAACCCCCTATAGCCCCCATAGGGCCCCCTAGATCTCCCCTAGGGGCCCCTATAACCATCATAGGACCCCATATAGGCCCCATAGGATTCCCTAGAGCATCTATAGCCCCCCTAGAGCTCCTATAGGACCCCCTATAGTCCCCATAGGATGCCCTATAGCCCCCATAGGGCCCCCTAGAGCTCCCCTAGGACCCCCAGAGCTCCCCTAGGACCCCCTAGAGCTCCCATAGGGCTCCCTAGAGCTCCCCTAGGACCATCTAGAGCCCCCATAGGATCCCCTAGAGCTCCCCTAGGACCCCCCAGAGCTCCCCTAGGGCCCCCTATAACCACCATAGGATGCCCTATAGCCCCCATTGGGCCCCCTAGAGCTCCCCTAGGGACCCCTATAACCACCATAGGACTCCATATAGGCTCCATAGGACCCCCTAGAGCTCCTATAGAGCCCCTAGATCTCCTATAGGACCCCCTAGAGCTCCCATAGGACCCCCTAGAACTCCCATAGCACCCCCTACAGCTCCCATAGGACCCCCTAGAGCTCACCTAGTACCCGCTATAACCCTCATAGGGCCCCCTAGAGCTCCCATAAGGCCCCCTATAGCCCCCACAGGACCCCCAGAGCTCCCACAGAACCCCCTAGACCCCCATAGGACCCCCTAGAGCTCCATGGGACGCCCTAGAGCTCCCCTAGGACACCCTATAACCCCCATAGGGCCCCCTAGAGCTCCCATACGACCCCCTAGAGCCCCCAAGGACCCCCTAGAGGTCCTATAGCCCCCCTAGACCTGCTATAGGACCCTCTGTAGTGCCCATAGGACCCCCTAGAGCTCCCATAGGGTCCCCTATAACCACCATAGGACTCTCTATAGCGCCCGTAGGACCCCCTAGAGCTCCCATAGGACGCCCTAGAGCTCCCCTAGTACCCACCAGAGCTCCCCAAGGACCCCCTATAGCCCCCATAGGACCCCCAGATCTCCCCTAGGACCCCCTATACCCCCATACGACCCCATAGGACTCCCCTAGGACCCCCTATAGCCCCCATAGGACCCCCTATAGCCCCCATAGGACCCCCTAGAGCTCCCCTAGGACCCCTCAGAGTTCCCCTAGGACCCTCTATAACCTCCTAGGGCCCCCTAGAGCTCCCATAGGACCCCCTATAGCCCCGATAGAACCCCCTAGAGCTTCTTTAGGATTCTCTATAGTCCCCATAGGATGCCCTAGAGCTCCCATAGGGCCCCCTAGAGCTCCCCTAGGACCCACTGTAGTCCCCATAGGGCCCCCTATAGCTCCCCTAGGACCACCAAGAGCTCGCCTAGGACCCCCTATAACTCCCATAGGGCCCCCTAGAGCCCCCATAGGACCCCCTAGAGCCCCCATAGGGCCCCCTATAGCCCCCATAGGGCCCCCTATAGCTCCCCTAGGACCCCCAAGAGCTCGCCTAGGACCCCCAAGAGCTCCCCTAGGACCCCCTATAACCCACATAGGGCCCCCTAGAACTCCCATAGGACCCCCTAGAGCCCCCATAGGAACCCCTAGAGCTCCTATAGCCCCCCTAGAGCTTCTATAGGATCCCCTATAGTCCCCATAGGATGCCCTAGAGCTCCCACAGGACCACCTATAACCACCATAGGACCCCTAAGAGCCCCCATAGGGCCCCCTAGAGGCCCCACAGGACCCCCACAGCTGCCCTAGGACACCCTATAACCACCATAGGACCCTGTATAGGCCCCATAGGACCTCCTAGAGCTCCTATGGGACTCCCTATTGTCCCCATAGGATGCCCTATAACCCCCATAGGGCCCCCTGAAGCTCCCCTAGGACCCCCTATAGCCCCCATAGGACCACCTAGAGCTCCCCTAGGGCCCCCTATAACCACCATAGGATGCCCTATAGCCCCCATAGGGCCCCCTAGAGTTCCCCTAGGATCCCCTAGAGCTCCCCTAGGACCCCCAAAAGCCCCCATAGGACCCCCTAGGACTCCCATAGGACCCCCTATAACCCTCATAGGGCCGCCTAGAGCTCCCATAGGGCCCCCTATAGCCCCCACTGGAGCCCCAGAGCTCCCATAGAACCCCCTAATGTCCCCATAGGACCCCCTAGAGCTCTACGGGACGCCGTAGAGCTCCCCTAGGACCCCCTATAACCCCCATAGGGCCCTCTAGAACTCCCATAGGACCCCCTAGAGCCCCCATAGGAACCCCTAGAGCTCCTATAGCCCCCCTAGAGCTCCTACAGGATCCCCTATAGTCCCCATAGGATGCCCTAGAGCTCCCATAGGGCCACCTATAACTACCATAGGACCCATAAGAGCCCCCATAGGGCCCCCTAGAGGTCCCACAGGACCCCCAGAGCTCCCCTAGGACCCCCTATAACCACCATAGGATGCCCTATAGCCCCCATAGGGCCCCCTGGAGCTCCCCTAGGACTGCCAGAGCTCCCCTATAGCCCCCATAGGGCCCCCTAGAAGTCCCCTAGGACCCCCTAGAGCTCCCCCAGGACCCCCTAGAACTCCTATAGGACCCCCTAGAAGTCCCATAGGACCCCCTAGAACTCCCATACGACCCCCTAGACCTCCTATAGCTGCCCTAGACCTCCTATAGGATCCTCTATAGTGCACATAGGATGCCCTAGAGCGCCCATAGGGTCCCCTATAACCACCATAGGACCCCCTATAGCCCACATAGGACCCCCTAGAACTCCCATAGGACCCCCTAGACCTCCTATAGCCCCCCTAGACCTCCTATAGGACCCTCTATAGTGCACATAGGATGCCCTAGAGCGCCCATAGGGTCCCCTATAACCACCATACGACCCCCTATAGCCCACATAGGACCCCCTAGAGCCCCCACAGGACCCCCAGAGCTCCCCTAGGGCCCCCTATAAGCACGATAGGACCCTCTATAGCCCCCATAGGACCCACTAGAGCTCCTATAGACCACCTAGAGCTCCTATAGGACCCCCTATAGACCCTATAGGATGCCCTAGAGCTCCCATAGGGCACACTATAACCACCATAATACCATCTATAGCCCCCATAGGATCCCCTAGAACTCCCCCAGCGCGCCCTATAACCACCATAGGACCCTCTATAGCCCCCCTAGGACCCCCAGAGCTCCTATAGGACCCCCTAGAGCCCCCTAGGGCCCCCTAGACCTCCCTTAGGGCCCCCACGAGCTCCCCTAGGATCCCCGATGACCCCCACAGGGCCCCCTAGAGCTCCCCTAGGACCCCCTATAGCCCCCAGAGAGCCTCCTAGAGCTCCCATAGGACCCCCTATGGCCCCATAGGAACCCCTAGAGCTCTTATGGCCCCCTAGAGCTCCTATAGGTTCCCCTATAGTCCCCATAGGATGCCCTGGAGCTCCCATAGGGCCACTTATAACCACCATAGGACCCCCGAGAGACCCCACGGGATACCCAGAGCTCCCCTAGGACCCCCTATAGCCCCCATACAACCCCCTAGAGCTCCCCTAGGACCGCCAGAGCTCCCATAGGACCCCCTATAGCCCCCCTAGGACCCCCTAGAGCTCCCCTAGGACCCCCAGAGCTCCCAATTGGACCCCCTATAGCCCCCATAGGGCCCCCTAGAGCTCCCTTAGGGCCCCCGATAACCACCATAGGACACTCTATAGCCCCGATAACCACCATAGGACACTCTATAGCCCCCATAGGACCCCCTAGAACTCCCATAGTCTATAGCTCCCAGAGGAACTCCTAGAGCTCCTATTGCCCCCCTAGAGCTCCTATATAATCCCCTATATTCCCCATAGAATGCCCTAAAGCTCCCATAGGGCCCCCTATAACCATCATAGGACCCCTTATTGCCCCCATAGGGCACCCTAGAGATCCCCTACGACACCCTACAGCCTGCATAGGACCCCCTAGGGCTCCCCTAGGACCCCCTAGAACCCCCCTAGAACCCCCTAGAGCCCCCCTAGGACCCCCTAGAGCCCCCATAGGACCCCCTAGAGCTCCTATAGCCCCCTATAACCTCCTAAATGACCCTCTATAGTCCCCATAGGATGCCCTAGAGCTCCCCTAGGACCCCCCAGAGCTCGCCTAGGACCCCCTTTAACCCCCATAGGACCCCCTAGAGCTCCCATAGGACCCCCTATGGCCCCCATAGGAACCCCTAGAGCTCTTATGGCCCCCTAGAGCTCCTATAGGATCTCCTATAGTCCCCATAGGATGCCCTAGAGCCCCCACAGGGCCCCCAGAGCTCCCCTAGGGCCCCCTATAACCACCATAGGACCTTCTATAGCCCCCATAGGACCCCCTAGAGATCCTATAACTCCCCCAGAGCCCCCATAGGATCCCCTAGAGCTCCCCTAGGACCCTCCAGAGCTCCCCTAGGACCCCCTAGAGCCCCCATAGGACCCCCTAGAACTCCTATAGGCCCCCTATACCTCCTATAGGACCCTCTATAGTGCCCATAGGATGCCCTAGAGCTCCCATAGGGCACACTATAACCACCATAGGACCCTCTATAGTGCCCATAGGATCCCCTCGAACTCCCCCAGCACGCCCTATAACCACCATAGGACCCCCTATAGCCCCCCTAGGATCCTCAGATCTCCCCTAGGACCCCCTATAGCCCCCATAGGACCCCCTACAGCTCCCCTAGGACCCCCAGAGCTCCCATAGGACTCCCTATAGCCCCCATCGGGCCCCCTAGAGCTCCCTTAGGGCCCCGTATAGCCACCATAGGACCCCCTATAGCCCCCATAGGGCCCCCTAGAGACCCCACGGGATCCCCAGAGCTCCCCTACGAACCCCTATAGACCCCACCGGGCCTTCTAGAGCTCCCATAGGATGCCCTATTGCTCCTCTAGGACCCCCAATAGCCTGGCTGCTTCTGCATTCCTGTTCTGGGCTTCCCTGGCCCCTTTCTGCCGCAGTCAGTGGCACCTGCTTTTTTCCAGAGCATAAATGCTGCATGGTTGTGTGTTTGTAGGGTTTACTGGCTGGGGAGAGCGCGCGTGTGTGCACGTGTCTTGTGTGGGGCAGGTTGTGTGTAGTCCAGTTAGCAGGCAGAATAGAATAATTTAGCCCTGAAACATTTTGGGGGGATTCACTAATTAAAACAAACTTTCTTTATATACTGTTTTTGTCTTTCCTTTTTTTTTAATGCAGCCTGTGAGTAATTTTAGTCTGCATTTCTGCACTGTTCAGGTGATAGCTTGGTTCCTGAAGCCTTCAGAAGCAGCTGCCTGCTTCCAACCAGGTATGTTGCACATGTGAGCACATCTATATGAGAAAGGCCCAACGATTAGGATTTGTTTTTACACTGTAATAGAGGCGATGGGGGTTGAGTAAAATAATAATTAAAGGTATTCTGGAAACTAGAGCAGTCTCTTCCCTGAACAAAGCCGTCCTCATGGTGCCCGCGCCAACGTGCGTACATCGAATGCAGACCGCTCTGCACGTGCGGTCAGTGGGCTGACTCGGCACCTGCGTGCCAGGAGCTCCGTGGCTCCCCTGTGCTTTACGACCCGCGCGTGCGGGAGGTTGTGCAGCGTCAGCACAGTGGGTGCGTGCGCAGTTTGCCCCAGAGCACCCACTGCAAATGTCCCGTGGCTGCGAGAAGGGCTGCCGTGGTAAAGCAAGCGTGCGCGCGGACTGCCTTCCCTTGCCCTCCGTGCTGCCCTCACGTGCCGAATAAACGGTACCGCAGACCAATGACACGGGTGAGGCCTACGTTCCCTCCCTGCACTGCTGCATTCGCATGTGCGAGCGAAGCATTCTGACGGCTACCAAGACTGGGGACGTCATAATAAGATTCTAGAAGGTGCAAGCACGGCCTGGACAGGAACGCTTTTCTTGCAGCCCCCTTTGAAGAAGCTGCTTCAGTCCAGGTAAGGAGGGAGGATACACGTGTACATGTATATAATTGGGGATTTCTATTCCTTAAAGCATGAATAACTGTTTGACTACAGTTACTGTTGGGGAGGGGAAAAATAACAAAAAAATCAAGTCCTGCCATTCTGGAAAGCGAGTGAGCCCCTTGAACGTGTCAGTGCAGCAGAACTGCTGTTGAAAGGGCAGCACCTGTGTGCTGTGTGTTGTGCAGCACTCCCTCCTGTACCTAAAAATGAGTTCCATGACAGCAAAGTGTGGCGCATGCACGTGCAAATTGCTCTGCTCACTGCTGCCCTCGGCCATCCGAGTAGCCGTGCCGGAAAGGTAAGGGGAGGCACGAGTGCTGAGCGCTCCCCTGTGCTCGCTGTTTCGCTTGACGATTGGAGAAGCAGAAGTGTGGCCGTGAGTCCCGGCTCCCCCCAGTCCTCCAGCAACTCGGCTGTGTCAACACGTCGCTGTCAACTGCTACACCTTGACATTTGGGTAATCTTGAAGAGACCTTCAAGGCCATCGAGTCCAACCATAAGCCCTTCAACACCACACTTGTTAAACCATCTAAATGCTTCATCTACATGGTTCCTGAACACTGTCAGGGGCGGGGGCTCCATTGCAGTCCTGGGCAGCCTATTCCAATGCTTGACTACTCTTCTCATCTGGCAATGTTACCTAATATCTAATCTGAATCTCCCCTGGCACAACTTGAGGCCCCTGCCGGTGTCACCTGCTTTCTCGCCCCCCTCCCCTGCCCTTTGCTCGGTCCCCTCTTGGTGACGCCTCCATGGTGGCTGTGGTCTTGTCTTGTGCAGCACCTCTGTACAGCCTGTTGGTGGGTTAGCATCCAGGGGACACACGGGTGTTTGTTTCTCTTTTCTTCCGAGATGCTTCTCGGATCCCTCTGTATCTGCATGATGCAGGCTTCTGGGATAATCCTGCCGTACGCGGTGCTTATGGAGTGCACAAACGTAAAACTGAAGGACAAAGGGGCTGATGTCGCTGCCCCCACCTGACTGTCCCCTTTGTCCCTGTACTCGGGCCAGGGCTCTGCCCAGCACTTCACTGAGCTGCAGGTGGGGCTCTGCTGCTCGAGCTGCCCCAGCTGTCCCTGATGGGGCTCGTGGCCCTTCTCCCGTCCTGCTCGGTGACGGGCAGCAGCTGCGGGCCCTTGGGCCAGAATGAGCCACAGGTGGGACCGGGGGTTGATAAAGGGTGGCGGTGGGCGGGGGCATCCTGTGTATGGGCCGGCAGTTGAAGGAAGGTGGTGCTGGAGCCGCTCCGCAACGTGGACGCTGCCGCTGAGAAGCCGCTGCTGGGGCCGGCGCCGGAGGAGGTGAGCGGGGCCGGGGGTGCGCGCTCAGGGCTGGGGGTCCCGCTGTGCCGGGGGCCCTGGGCCGCTCATCCCGCTCGGGGCGCACCGGGACGGACGGAGCAGCTCCCCGGGGCCGGGCAGGGCAGGACTCGAACCCGCGGTGGGCGAGAGCGGCAGCCCAGGCCATGGAGCGTGGGGAGAACGGGCGCGCGCCGGGGTTGGAGCGGTGGCGGGGAGGGAGCGTCTTAGTCAGATCATTGTCTACCAATTAGGAGCCTTTGTATTTACATCACTGGTTACTAGAATTATCGTCCGAACGGTGTCCGAACAGCGGTACTGCGACGGGGAGGGGGAGGTGCGCATGCGCAGAGCGTCGGAAGGGCTCACTGCTGCCATCGCGTGTCCGAAAATCGGTACTGCAACGGCCAGAAAAGGGGCTGCGCATGCGCAGAGCGTCGGGACCGCTCGCTGCTGCCATCCAGTGTCGAAAAATCGGTACTGCAATAGCTAGGGGAGGGCCGCGCATGCGCAGAGCGTCGGGAGCGCTAACTGCTGCCATCCCGTGTCCGAACACCCGTAGGGTCTTAGTCAGATCATTGTCTAACAATTAGGAGCGTTTGTATTTACATCACTGGCTAGTGGAATTATTGTCCGAACGGTGTCCGAAGATCGGTACTGCAACGGGGAGGGGGAGGAGGCGCATGCGCAAACGAGAGGAGGGCAACGCGCCGCCATTGGCGGAGCCGTCGCTGGGGGCAACGCGCCGCCATTGGCGGAGCCGTCGCTGGGGGCAACGCGCCGCCATTGGCGGAGCCGTCACTCCGGGCAACGCGCCGCCATTGGCGGAGCCGTCACTCCGGGCAACGCGCCGCCATTGGACACCTCCGTGCGCAGACGCGGCGGAAGGGGCGGGTCTCCGGAGGCGGAAGGGGAAGGGCTCAGTCGGCGACGCCGGCTCCCGCTCCCCCTCCCGCTCCCGGGGTCGGTCGTGTTACCCACAGGGGGTCATTGGGGTAACGGGGGGCTGGTGTCGCCCACAGGGGGACATTGGGATCCTGCCTCTTCCAGTGCGAATGTGTCGCTGGGGGCAACGCGCCGCCATTGGCGGAGCCGTCGCTCGGGGCAACGCGCCGCCATTGGCGGAGCCGTCGCTCGGGGCAACGCGCCGCCATTGGCGGAGCCGTCGCTCGGGGCAACGCGCCGCCATTGGCGGAGCCGTCGCTCGGGGCAACGCGCCGCCATTGGACAACTCCGCGCGCAGATACGGCGGAAGGGGCGGGTCTCCTGAGGCGGAAGGGGAAGGGTTCGGTCGGCGACGCCGGCTCCCGCTCCCCCTCCCGCTCCCGGGGTCGGTCGTGTTACCCACAGGGGGTCATTGGGGTAACGGGGGGCTGGTGTCGCCCACAGGGGGACATTGGGATCCTGCCTCTTCCAGTGTGAATGTGTCGCTGGGGGCAACGCGCCGCCATTGGCGGAGGCGTCGCTGGGGGCAACGCGCCGCCATTGGCGGAGGCGTCGCTGGGGGCAACGCGCCGCCATTGGCGGAGGCGTCGCTGGGGGCAACGCGCCGCCATTGGCGGAGGCGTCGCTGGGGGCAACGCGCCGCCATTGGCGGAGCCGTCGCTGGGGGCAACGCGCCGCCATTGGCGGAGCCGTCGCTGGGGGCAACGCGCCGCCATTGGCGGAGCCGTCGCTGGGGGCAACGCGCCGCCATTGGCGGAGCCGTCGCTGGGGGCAACGCGTCCCCATTGGCGGAGCCGTCGCTGGGGGCAACGCGTCCCCATTGGCGGAGCCGTCGCTCGGGGCAACGCGTCCCCATTGGCGCAGCCGTCGCTGGGGGCAACGTGCCGCCATTGGACACCTCCGCGCGCAGACGCGGCGGAAGGGGCGGGTCTCCGGAGGCGGAAGGGGAAGGGCGCAGTCGGCGACGCCGGCTCCCGCTCCCCCTCCCGCTCCCGGGGTCGGTCGTGTTACCCACAGGGGGTCATTGGGGTAACGGGGGGCTGGTGTCGCCCACAGGGGGACATTGGGATCCTGCCTCTTCCAGTGTGAATGTGTCGCTGGAGGCAACGCGCCGCCATTGGCGGAGCCGTCGCTGGGGGCAACGCGCCGCCATTGGCGGAGCCGTCGCTCGGGGCAACGCGCCGCCATTGGCGGAGCCGTCGCTCGGGGCAACGCGCCGCCATTGGCGGAGCCGTCACTCGGGGCAACGCGCCGCCATTGGCGGAGCCGTCACTCAGGGCAACGCGCCGCCATTGGCGGAGCCGTCACTCCGGGCAACGCGTCCCCATTGGCGGAGCCGTCGCTGGGGGCAACGCGTCCCCATTGGCGGAGCCGTCGCTCGTGGCAACGCCGCGCCATTGGCGGAGCCGTCGCTAGGGCCTGTTTGCAATATTTCTGTTTGCAATATTTCTGTTTGCAATATTTCTGTTTGCAATATTACTATATGCTGTCCTGGGTCGTGCTCACCCTATGTGCCCGGATGCACCGGTCATAGGAAGGACAGTGTGGAGAGAGCGGGGGGCAAGGAGGAACTCCTGAGGCCGCCTGTGCTGTCCCGGGGGAGCCAGCCAGCAACTCTCTGCTCTGCCGGCTCGAGAGGATGTTCGGGTCCAGCATCCCGCCGGCAGGTATCGCCTCGTGTGTTCCCACTCGTCCTCCCGTGCATCCCCACGTGTCTCCAGACGTCCCCACGTGTCCCTGCATGTCCCCATGTTGTCCTCACCTGTCCCTGCAATGTCCTCACGTGTCCCTCTCTGTCTGTGGCCAGACATCTTTGTGACCATCACTGTGGCCTCATTGGCCACCACTGCATGCTCTTCTTGGGCCTTCCTGGCCCATTTCACCATTTTACTTCCTGTATTGTCACTCCCTCAGACCTTTCTGGCTGCTTCTGCATTCCTGTTCTGGGCTTCCCTGGCCCCTTTCTGCCGCAGTCAGTGGCACCTGCTTTTTTCCAGAGCATAAATGCTGCATGGTTGTGTGTTTGTAGGGTTTACTGGCTGGGGAGAGCGCGCGTGTGTGCACGTGTCTTGTGCGGGGCAGGTTGTGTGTAGTCCAGTTAGCAGGCAGAATAGAATAATTTAGCCCTGAAACATTTTGGGGGGATTCACTAATTAAAACAAACTTTCTTTATATACTGTTTTTGTCTTTCCTTTTTTTTTAATGCAGCCTGTGAGTAATTTTAGTCTGCATTTCTGCACTGTTCAGGTGGTAGCTTGGTTCCTGAAGCCTTCAGAAGCAGCTGCCTGCTTCCAACCAGGTATGTTGCACATGTGAGCACATCTATATGAGAAAGGCCCAACGATTAGGATTTGTTTTTACACTGTAATAGAGGCGATGGGGGTTGAGTAAAATAATAATTAAAGGTATTCTGGAAACTAGAGCAGTCTCTTCCCTGAACAAAGCCGTCCTCATGGTGCCCGTGCCAACGTGCGTACATCGAATGCAGACCGCTCTGCACGTGCGGTCAGTGGGCTGACTCGGCGCCTGCGTGCCAGGAGCTCCGTGGCTCCCCTGTGCTTTACGACCCGCGCGTGCGGGAGGTTGTGCAGCGTCAGCACAGTGGGTGCGTGCGCAGTTTGCCCCAGAGCACCCACTGCAACTGTCCCGTGGCTGCGAGAAGGGCTGCCGTGGTAAAGCAGGCGTGCACGCGGACTGCCTTCCCTTGCCCTCCGTGCTGCCCTCACGTGCCGAATAAACGGTACCGCAGACGAATGACACGGGTTAGCCCTACGTTCCCTCCCTGCACTGCTGCATTCGCATGTGTGAGTGAAGCATTCTGACGGCTACCAAGACTGGGGACGTCATAATAAGATTCTAGAAGGTGCAAGCACGGCCTGGACAGGAATGCTTTTTTTGCAGCCCCCTTTGAAGAAGCTGCTTCAGTCCAGGTAAGGAGGGAGGATACACGTGTACATGTATATAATTGGGGGTTTCTATTCCTTAACGCATGAATAACTGTTTGACTACAGTTACTGTTGGGGAGGGGAAAAATAACAAAAAAATCAAGTCCTGCCATTCTGGAAAGCGAGTGAGCCCCTTGAACATGTCAGTGCAGCAGAACTGCTGTTGAAAGGGCAGCACCTGTGTGCCGTGCGTTGTGCAGCACTCTCTCCTGTACCTAAAAATGAGTTCCATGACAGCAAAGTGTGGCGCATGCACGTGCAAATTGCTCTGCTCACTGCTGCCCTCGGCCATCCGAGTAGCCGTGCCGGAAAGGTAAGGGGAGGCACGAGTGCTGAGCGCTCCCCTGTGCTCGCTGTTTCGCTTGACGATTGGAGAAGCAGAAGTGTGGCCGTGAGTCCCGGCTCCCCCCAGTCCTCCAGCAACTCGGCTGTGTCAACACGTCGCTGTCAACTGCTACACCTTGACATCTGGGTAATCTTGAAGAGACCTTCAAGGCCATCGAGTCCAACCGTAAGCCCTTCAACACCACACTTGTTAAACCATCTAAATGCTTCATCTACATGGTTCCTGAACACTGTCAGGGGCAGGGGCTCCATTGCAGTCCTGGGCAGCCTATTCCAATGCTTGACTACTCTTTTCATCTGGCAATGTTACCTAATATCTAATCTGAATCTCCCCTGGCACAACTTGAGGCCCCTGCCGGTGTCACCTGCTTTCTCGCCCCCCTCCCCTGCCCTTTGCTCGGTCCCCTCTTGGTGACGCCTCCATGGTGGCTGTGGTCTTGTCTTGTGCGGCAGCTCTGTACAGCGTGTTGGTGGGTTAGCATCCAGGGGACACACGGGTGTTTGTTTCTCTTTTGAGATGCTTCTCGGATCCCTCTGTATCTGCATGATGCAGGCTTCTGGGATAATCCTGCCGTACGCGGTGCTTATGGAGTGCACAAATGTAAAACTGAAGGGTAAGGACCAACTTTTTGGCCAGGGTTTCCTCTCCGGCAGGACAAAGGGGCTGATGTCGCTGCCCCCACCTGACTGTCCCCTTTGTCCCTGTACTCGGGCCAGGGCTCTGCCCAGCACTTCACTGAGCTGCAGGTGGGGGCTCTGCTGCCCGGGCTGCCCCAGCTGTCCCTGATGGGGCTCGTGGCCCTTCTCCCGTCCTGCTCGGTGATGGGCGGCAGCTGCGGGCCCTTGGGCCAGAATGAGTCACAGGTGGGACCGGGGGTTGATAAAGGGTGGCGGTGGGCGGGGGCATCCTGTGTATGGGCCGGCAGTTGAAGGAAGGTGGTGCTGGAGCCGCTCCGCAACGTGGACGCTGCTGCTGAGAAGCCGCTGCTGGGGCCGGCACCGGAGGAGGTGAGCGGGGCCGGGGGTGCGCGCTCGGGGCTGGGGGTCCCGCTGTGCCGGGGGCCCTGGGCCGCTCATCCCGCTCGGGGCGCACCGGGACGGACGGAGCAGCTCCCCGGGGCCGGGCAGGGCAGGACTCGAACCCGCGGTGGGCGAGAGCGGCAGCCCGGGCCATGGAGCGTGGGGAGAACGGGCGCGCGCCGGGGTTGGAGCGGTGGCGGGGAGGGAGGGCAGAGCAGAGCACCCGCCGGGGCCGGGCCGCTCCTCGTGCCGGGCGGGACCCGGTCACTGCTCTCGGGTTCCTTTTAGTTGCTCTCTGCTCTCTAGAAGGTGCGTTTAATCTGCTCTAGGTTCCCCTGAAGAGCCTTGTGCTGCTGAGTCCTCTTGCACCTGCAGAGCCACAGGTATGCCTTTGTTGGCCTTGGGAGCGTCCTTTGCGTGCTTGCTTTTGTGCTCCAGCTCCATTTGGGTGCTTTAGTCTCTCCAGAAGCCCCTCCTGATGCCTTAGCTCTGCTCTGAAGCGCTGTGTTGCTTCTGCAGCCCTGGCAGCACCTTTCTCGTCCCCTCCTGCACATCCTCTGCTGGGAAGTACAGAGCTAGTGCTCCTCTGGGGAGCTGCCAATTCTGTTCTGCCCCGCTAAGTGCCTTTCCTCCCGCTCCTCCAACTTGTTCTAGGTGCTGTGCAGCTCTCTGCGTTCCCTCCTGGGCAGAGCTTGTGTCACAGAAGCAGCCCTGTTCTGGGAGTTGATGTTGATATATCCTGGTACATCCTGGAAGCAGTGCCATCCCGCTAGAGCGGCCGAAGCACGTGCGGGCTCAAACCCGTCACGGCGCCTTGGGATAACGTTCCCTTCCTAGCGATGTCTCCGCACCCTGAATGTTGTGAACCCGAATGCCAGGGTGGCAGGAGGAATTTCCGGCATAGGAAATATGGAGGTTACTATGCTAAGTGTTAAAGTATCAGTCTGTGAAGAATTTGTTAACTTCCACTTTGTCCGGGTACTGCGGATTTCAGTGTGTCAGTGTACAATTCCTGTAAAACCAGGTAGGTGGTCTGCAGCAAAGAACTTTTGGTATGCTAGATGGTGCCTATTTTTTGGCCTGTAGAGTCTTTCTGTAATCTAAATACTGCTGCCACAGCTGTCACTGACTAGAGGAATGACTGTAGGGGTGGGACAGCCCTGTGGAATGAGGCTTCTTTTGCTGATTCTGTTCCCTTTCTCTCTCGTGGGAGCGCTCACCTGCACAAATAACATATGCCCTTTGCTTTCAGTGCCTGGGTTTGTGGCTCGGAACGCAGATGTTGGGGTCTACGGCCGTAGCTGGCACACGGAGACAGGGCTGACGGCGGCGTTCGTGGAGGTGAGCGACCATCAGCAGGACTTGTGCGGCATTGCTGTGTGCGAGGACGTATTCACACCTCTCGTCTTTCCCCGTCTTCGGTCGTCTTGTGATTGGTCCAGACAGTGAGACTGAGTGAGCCCTACTACCGCTTGCTTTCCAGGTTGTGCAGAACTCCGGTGCTTCGTCATAAAGTCGGGACGGTTAGGCACAGCACATCCCTCTGGGTTCCAGCTTTCTGAGGAGATGATCCAGGGAGGTAAAGATTTGTATCAAAGATCAGACGTGAGTACAATAGGAAGATAAATGTAGTCACACTGCTTCACCTAATGGCTGCCCGGCCCTTTTTAAAATCCTTGCTATTGGGTCTCGCTCTGACTTGGCAGGCTAAGTTAATCTGAGTTAACTGATGTTCCTCTGCTCTGATGTAGAGTACCCATTGACATTAGGAAGAAACGTTGTGGGAGGGAAGCAAAGGAAATGGCAATGACGTGATTTTTCTAAGCTTGCTCCAACCTCGTTTTTCAGATAGGGAATATAACCCTGAGTAGGGCTGGGGCAGCATTTTGACAGGGCCCCGCGAGTGTTGTCCTTGCCACCCAAGATAAATACGGCTTTCCACACGGATCTCGCATTGGAGTCACACCTGAAACTTGCCTGTGGTGGAACTCCGCTTCTGTCTTGGCTTTCCTGTGCGGCAAATGGCTGACCGTGACTACTTCCTGCTGCCAAGACTGGAAAGCATTGTTTTTACTGTGCGCTGTTTTAGTCCTCCTTACAGTGTAGTGTCAAACGTCTCATTTGAGACGGGAACTTTGCTCGGAAAATCTGGGCTTACAGATGAATACGGCTTTGCCTCTGTAGAAGTATACGGAACTCACCTGTAGAACTGCTTATGCCAACCTGCACGTAGGCTTGTAGAACTGTGACTTTTGCAAGTTCTCATGCGTGTGTTTCTGGCCTCGAAGGAAACTTTCCCATCCGAAGCTGGGGCCCTGGCCAGGTCCCGGTCCCGGATGATAAGGAAAGTAGGACAATACCAGATGTTACCGCTCACAAAGGAAAAGGCAAGCTTTGCCCATTTGGTTCTATAAAAGCTGGGCCCTCTTGCTGCGACTTTGGAGACCTCGCTTACGGGTGGACGCACCGCCTAAGACCTCCCAGTTGCCGGGAAGGTTCTCCAAATCCTCGCTGCAACAGGGGCTCCCCAGCTGCTGCGGATCTGGATGATGCTACTATTTTTAGGCAATTGGGGATGTATCTTTTCCTTAATCGCTGATCTCTTTCTTGTAGAGTAATGGTTAAGTGCCTAGCAGAATCATTATGGTTGGAAAAGACCTTAAAGATCATCTGGTCCAACTGCAAACCCATCCCCACCAAGCTTCCTAAACCATGTCCCAAAGTGCCTCACCTGGAGGGGTAGTGGCACCTGTGAGTGCTCAGTGACAAGTTCAGAGTGTTTTTTTTAATTATTATTTTTCTTTTATTGTTGTTGTTTGACTTGGGTGTTTTTGTTTCACACCTGCAGCAGCCCTAAAGATGCAAGCATTAACACATCAATCTTTAATAGCAATCTCTACTTATCCCTCCCTGCTAAATCACTTTGCTTGTTCTGCTTGTTGATAAAATCCAGGGCTTACTAAGCTTATTATTTTGTTAGATGTATTGTTTTCTATATGTATTATTTGATACTAATAGAAACACTGCTGTTCTTTGCCTTGGTGTCCGGTTCTTTCCACCAGCCCCCGCCCTGTCAATTGGCAAAACACGTACCAGTATGGAAGTACCTTGCTACTTTTGCCTGCCTCCTTTCTGCAGTGCCCAAATTGTGCCTAAGCTGGCACAATTTTCCCTGCTCTTGCTTCAGATATTTAAATTATATATATATATATATATATATATGTCTCCATTGTTCTGTAGTTTGTGATTTGCGTCGCAGCTCGGCTCTCTTTCGCTCGGCTTGGGGTGGTGCTCTCATTGGTTATGCTTCCGGAACGCCGCTAGCGCCGGAGGCGTCGGTTGTGGCCGGACAGCTCTTGCGCTGCCCTGGTGCCCTTTCATGGTTTTGTTTCCTGTGTTGTCACAACCTTGGGCCTTTCTGGCTGGCTGTTGAGTTTTTGCGTCGCCGGACCCGTTGTCGTCTTCCTTGCGCCAATGGTTCTCGTTTTGGGTTGCGCACGGGGCTCCGAAGGGGCAACCGGTTCTATTTGCGTTGGTCATTGAGGCGTCATCAGCTGCTCTCTCGCAGTTGTGGTGGCCAAAAACACAAACCACTGGGGGTAGATGCAACACAAACTATGCTTTATTGCTTGCCAAATACCGGGCTTTCCTCGTCGTGGCTGCTGCTTATTATTGAGGAATACAAAGGACGGTAGCTAGGAACAGAGTTATGACTGGACTATTCCTGGCTTGGCCAGTTTCTGCTCTGTGGCCAAAACCTCCCTAAACTTGTCAATAACTTTCTGCTCTGTCTGTGTGAATTCCCCCTCTCATAGATACACGCTGATCCTTTCAAGGTTAACGTTCTCCACCAAAGGAGCCAGGGATTCTATGGACCTGCTGTAATCCCTGACACGGCTCCTTCCTCTTCTGAGGGCGGTCTCGTCTATCGTCTTCCTGGCGCCTTGTTGGGGTTCGCTTCCCCACAGTCTCAGGTCCTTCTTGCCGGCCCCTTCCACTGTGGGCGACGGCTTTTGATTCTCTTTTGTCTTGAACACCAGAGTCGGCGCTTGTGCCTTCCTTGGGCTTTCTGGCCCCCAGCGTTTGATGCGTCGCAGTGGTTGTTCGTGCAGGGTCCTCCTCTATGATTGCGCCTGCTGTGTGTGTGTGTGTCCATCTGGGGCTGGAGCTGTCTTGCTGGTGCGTGTTTACAGTGCGTGTAGATTATGGTGGTGAGAGATGGGAGGCTCCGTGGGCTTCTTGCAGTTGGTCTTGCCATGGTCTTGCTTTGTTCCAGGTGCAGCGGGGTGTTCCCAGGAGGCCCTAGGGAGACAGAAGAAGAAAGGGTCATGCCCAAGTAAGAAGCCGAGCCGCAGGGTTGCTGCTGCAGCAGGAGCCTTGTGGTTAGCGGGTCCTCTGATAGCCTTTTGCTTTGCGTGTGCAGGTGTGGAGGAACGCGGCGAGTGGCTCGCCCGCGTCCCCAGCGAGCGCGGAGAGGCGACCGTCGCTCCGCGAGAGGAGGCAGAGGTCAGTGCAGGGAGGTGGCCTTGCTGGCACCATGCCTGTTGTCCCCTGCCGTTCTGCTTCTACAGGTGCTGTGGCAGCTTCCCCAGGGCTCAGCGGGAGCGAGCGGAGCAGGTAAAGGTGTGGGATAGAATGCTCCCTGGCCTTGCCAGTTTTGCTGCAGCACGTGATTTTCCTGTCTTTGCAGAATCTTTCAGCGAGTTGAGGAGGGGAGGAGCGGAGCACTGACGAGAGCCTCAGCGGGTGAGAGAAGGGGGCTCCTTATTGAATCTGAAAGTTCTTGTGCCCCAGGTGATGTTGAGTAGCCTCTCAGTGATGTCTTTGGTCTTTTCAGGTCACGCTTGGGTTCTTCCTGTTGACATCTGAGCCTTTCACGGGAGCAGGAGCAGGTTCAGGTATTGCCCCTTGTGGGCTTGGTGAGCGTGGCCTGGCCAGCAGCAGGGTGCTGGTGAGCAGAGCGTGCTTTGGAGGTTTTGGCAGCTGAGGCTGCCTGGCACATAGGTGACTGCTTGCCCTTTGTTTTGGCAGGTGACAGCCCGCTGAGAGCTCAGGGAGGCCGCGGCCCCTGTTGAGGATGCATTGTGGAGAGCGATGGTGACGCCGAGTACTGCGAAAGCTCTGCTGAGGGGCACAGCACGTTGGGGCATCCGGACTGAGAGTGTGCTGCTACCGAGGGTGAGGGCAGACCGGAGGCGGCCGCTTCTGGACGAGCGCATGGTGGGTGAGGCAGAGACAGCGTGGCGCGCGTGTTGGAAAGGGAGGGTGCGTGAGAGCGGGCAGCTCTGAGGCAGAGCTGTTTCCAGCAGGCCTCAGGGTTGCTGGGCCTGAATGAGAAGGTGAGCTAGGGAGGAGTTACTGGATGCAGGGTGTCGTGGCTCGCAGGTTCCCTGATGCCTTTTTTTCTCTGTGCGTGTAGGTGCGGAGCAAGGCGGGGACTGGGTCACTCGTGTCCTGGAGGAGGAAGCGGCGCCTAGAGCAGAGGGGCTGTCGCGCTGCTCTGTCCCCATTGCCCGCTGTTCTGCTTTGACAGGTGCTGGGAGGGCCCGGGGCTTGCGGCACGTAGCCTGGCATTTGGGATGGGCGAGTGAAGCGGGTAAAGGTGTTGGGGGGACAAGGGGAGGGTGGTGCATTGCTGTGGAGAGGTGTGCTTTTTGGCATCCCCTCAAGGAGTGATCCTGTCTATGTGTTTGCAGGTTTTTCTGGGAAGTTGTGGAGAGGAGCAGCCGAGTGCCCCTCTAGGACTCTGGGCAGGTGAGGGAGGAGGTTTGTCAGGTCTGAGAGATATTATGCTGTGCCTGGTGGTGTCTTGCCTCTTGGTGATGGCTTTTGCTCTGCTTTTTTGGGTGCTGTTCCGGCCTTTTCTGGGAGGGCACGTGACAGAGCATTTTGGTGGAGGGCATTCTCACCGCATGCAGCAGGTTTGTGGTGCGTGGCCTGTTGACAGAGTCGTGTTTTGCGTTTTCCAGGTACTGAGGATGTTGCCCTAGCCACGATGCAGACATTTGGAATCTGCGTGCCACAGGTGAGCAGCTCTTTGCGCTCTGGTGGGGGTGACTCTTGCTACCAAGGCTGTCGGTGACAGGCAGTGGAGAGACCGCTTTGCTTTGGCAGGGCATGAAGGTGAACGGGTCACCCTGAGGAAGACAAAAGAGGATGCGCATCGTCTGCTATCGAGGACGTCCGTCAAGGCCTGTCGGTGACCTACCGTGCCTGCACAGCTAAGTAGAGAGGCAAAGGGTGTTGGGGTGTCATGCGCGTGTGGCTGTACGCGTGTGTGTGAGAGGGTTCAGCTACCGTTGAGGATGTGTTGTAAAGAGTGATGGTGACTCAGAGCACTGCAGACGCTCAGCTGACTTGCAAAGGGTGTTGGGCGTCCAGACAGAGAGCGCTGCCACTGAGGGCAGATCGGAGGCCTCTCGCTCACGAGCGCAGTGCGCGAGGCAGAGGCAGGGGGGTGTTGTGGTGCTAGGGCCTGAACCGCAGGCCCAAATCAGAGTTGACGTACAGCTGAAGACAGCTCTGCCTTTGTGAAAGTACGCAGAACTCGCCTGTAGAACCACGTGTGCCGACTCGCGTGTGTTCCCACCAGATTGCTTATGCTACTCTGCACGTAGGCTTGTAGGACTGTAACTTTTGTAGGTTCTCATGCACGTGTTTATGGCCTTGAAGGAAGCTTTCCCATCCGAAGCCAGGGCCCTGGCCAGGTCCCGGTCCCGGATGATAAGGAAAGTAGGACAATACCAGATGTTACCGCTCACAAAGGAAAAGGCAAGCTTTGCCCATTTGGTTCTATAAAAGCTGGGCCCTCTTGCTGCGACTTTGGAGACCTCGCTTACGGGTGGACGCACCGCGTAAGACCTCCCAGTTGCCGGGAAGGTTCTCCAAATCCTCGCTGCAACAGGGGCTCCCCAGCTGCTGCGGATCTGGATGATGCTACTATTTTTAGGCAATTGGTGACTTATCTTTTTCTTAATTGCTATCCTCTTGCTCGTATAGTAAGGGTTGAATGCTTCACCTTGCTCGTTTAGTCTGTTTTTAAAACCTGGTGTATAGTAAGTTTATTGTTTTGTTAGATGTATCACTTTATTTCTGTATTATTTGATGTTAAGAGCAAATGCGACCATTCCTCTCTGTGTCCGGTTCTTTCTGCCCCCCGCCCCAATCGATTCACAGAACAGGTGTGAGTGTAGGAAAGTGAGGGTATGCGAAAACGGACAGCTCCAGCCTGTCTGAGATTTGTATCGTAGCTTTGCTCCGTCTTGCTCGAGTCCTGCTGTTGCCCTCGCTGCTTGGGCTACTGGAGCGAGTCCCATCCTGTGCGGTGCTAGCGTTGGGAGGCATCCGTTGTCTTGTGCTGGCTTCGCTTGCCAGCATCGTACAGGCAGATGGCAGCTGGTTTTGTGCGGCCGGACAAAAGGGGCAGGCTGTTGTCTGTGGGCAGACATCTTGCTGCCTGACTGCATGTGTGTCTGTGTGTGTACATGTCTTGTCCTTTTTGCGTGGTGGGGTGTTGCCAGGCTCCCTCTTGGTGATCTGTTTTTCCTCTGCTTTTTCAGGTGCTGTGGGGGCCTTTTACCTTCCCGGCTGCAGGTTGGAGGTGAGGCAGAGTGACTGGATAGAATGGTGTGTCACTAGATCTAGGAGTAGTCAACCCTGTCCAATGGATGAGTCACTTCACTTGTGTTTGTTCTAGGTGTCATCACTGCCCTGATATTGGAGTGAGGATCTGACACTGTGCAGGTGAGCAGAATGACAGCAATGCTTTGGGGCACACTGTGTTTTTTGGATGAGGCGGGAGCTGACTGTTTACAAGACTGACTACTTGTGCTGCGGTTTGGCAGGCGACAGGGGTGAACGGAGTGTCCAAAATAAGAAGATTGAAGAAGATGCGTCTGCCAGTTGAGGAGAGCTCCCGAAGTCCTGTGGTGACCCGGAGCCCTCTGAAAGGTAAGTGAAGGGGTAGAAGGTGCTGGGCTGCCTCAGGGGTGTGCGTTTGTCATCCCCTCAAGATGTGCTTTTCTCTTGTTGTGGGCAGATTTTGTCAGGCCTTGCTGAGAGAAGGTGCGTGCGCTGACGGAGCCCGAACAGGTGAGAGGGGAAACCTGTGTGCGTGTGCGCATTGCTCCTGTTTGGGGCAGAGGCTGTTGCCAGTTGCCTCTCACTGATTGGCTTTTCCTCTGCTTTTTGAGGTGATTAGCTGGCCTTTGCCTGTTGCGGATGAGGCTTTGAGGTAAGGGTGACTCATTGCATATAATGGTGTGTCAGGACTTCTAGGACTAGTCATCCCTGTGTAGCACAATAGTCATTTGGTAATGTTGTTTTTTCTAGCTGTTACAGGTGTCATGGCATCTCCAGCACCAGAGCGAGGATCCAGCACGACGCAGGTGCGTACAGTGATGCTTTGGAGGAGGGTGTGTTTGTAGCTGATACCGGAGGGGATTGTCACGGGGGTGACCACTTGTACTCTGTTTTGACAGATTGCGAAGATGAAATGGGCACCTGAAGTAAGATCGAAGGGGATGCATCTGCCATCTGAGGATGCCTTGTCAAGTCCTGCATTTTCCCAGAAACTTGGAAAAGGTAAGTGAAGGGTTAGAAGGTGTTGGCTTAGCTGGAGTGTGTGCCTGGAGTGTGTGCTGTCAGGCTATCTAGTATGGTTGATGGTCTGCTCTTTTGGATGACTGGTCAGCGAAGGTGTGATGCTTTGGGTGTTGCACAGAAGAGTGTGGGTTTGCTGGGACAGGCATTTCCAGTGTTTTTCTCTGTGGTGGGTGTTGCAGCTCTGTGCTGTTTTGCTCGGGTCTTGAGGTTGCTCTTGTTCTTTGGGTTTTGGCATGTTTCTAGCACTAAGGCAAAGAGGAGGAGTGGTTGGAAAGAGAACGTTGCTATCTCAGGGCTTTCTTGGTGCCTTCCCGCCTTGCGCCGCCCCCTCTGCCGCCTTGCGCCGCCCCCTCTGCCGCCTTGCGCCGCCCCCTCTGCCGCCTTGCGCCGCCCCCTCTGCCGCCTTGCGCCGCCCCCTCTGCCGCCTTGCGCCGCCCCCTCTGCCGCCTTGCGCCGCCCCCTCTGCCGCCTTGCGCCGCCCCCTCTGCCGCCTTGCGCCGCCCCCTCTGCCGCCTTGCGCCGCCCCCTCTGCCGCCTTGCGCCGCCCCCTCTGCCGCCTTGCGCCGCCCCCTCTGCCGCCTTGCGCCGCCCCCTCTGCCGCCTTGCGCCGCCCCCTCTGCCGCCTTGCGCCGCCCCCTCTGCCGCCTTGCGCCGCCCCCTCTGCCGCCTTGCGCCGCCCCCTCTGCCGCCTTGCGCCGCCCCCTCTGCCGCCTTGCGCCGCCCCCTCTGCCGCCTTGCGCCGCCCCCTCTGCCGCCTTGCGCCGCCCCCTCTGCCGCCTTGCGCCGCCCCCTCTGCCGCCTTGCGCCGCCCCCTCTGCCGCCTTGCGCCGCCCCCTCTGCCGCCTTGCGCCGCCCCCTCTGCCGCCTTGCGCCGCCCCCTCTGCCGCCTTGCGCCGCCCCCTCTGCCGCCTTGCGCCGCCCCCTCTGCCGCCTTGCGCCGCCCCCTCTGCCGCCTTGCGCCGCCCCCTCTGCCGCCTTGCGCCGCCCCCTCTGCCGCCTTGCGCCGCCCCCTCTGCCGCCTTGCGCCGCCCCCTCTGCCGCCTTGCGCCGCCCCCTCTGCCGCCTTGCGCCGCCCCCTCTGCCGCCTTGCGCCGCCCCCTCTGCCGCCTTGCGCCGCCCCCTCTGCCGCCTTGCGCCGCCCCCTCTGCCGCCTTGCGCCGCCCCCTCTGCCGCCTTGCGCCGCCCCCTCTGCCGCCTTGCGCCGCCCCCTCTGCCGCCTTGCGCCGCCCCCTCTGCCGCCTTGCGCCGCCCCCTCTGCCGCCTTGCGCCGCCCCCTCTGCCGCCTTGCGCCGCCCCCTCTGCCGCCTTGCGCTTTTTTTGGTTGTTTGGTTTTTTTGACATCCTCCTTTACTGGTTTTGGGTCAAAGCCCCAACTCCTTATTGCTTGCATCTTTGGGCTCAGTCTTTTGTCCTTCACTGGCCTCTTTTTGCTCTGGTATTTGAATGTCTTAAGGGTTTCCTACAGCATCTGTGCGCCTGTGTTGTGGTAGATTACAGCTTTCTGCATGAGTGTGTGTGTGTGTCTTAGGGGGGTTTCTGTGTCTCAGTGTGCGGGTCGGGGTGTCTGTGTGTGTGTGTGTGTGTGTAGCTGGGTCGGGGTGTGAGGCTGGGTCTGTGTATGTGTTTCTTTGCTGGGCTGCATGGCTGTGACTGTGCATGGCTGTGTGTGTCTGCAGGTGGCTGGGGGCTGGGTGTGCATCCATGTCTGTCTGTGGGTCAGTGTGTGTCTGTGTGGGTGTGTCTCAGTGTCTTTGTGTCTGTGCGTGTGCATCACTGTGTGTCTGTGGGAGGGATCGGGTGTCTATCAGAGTGTCTTTGGGTGTGGGTGTCTCTGCATTGGTGTGTGCGGGTGGGTGGGTGTGTTCATGTGTGTCAAGCTGTGTGTCTGCTTGTGGCTGTCTGAGTGTCTGTGGGTGTGTGTGGATGACTGAGTGTCTGTGTGGGGGTGTTGGTATGGGTGTCAATATGCGTGTACGTCTGTGGGTGGGTGTGCATTTGGGTGTGGCTGTGGCGGTGTTTGTGTGGGTATCTCTGGGTGGCTGTTAGGACAGCTGCGTATCTGGCAGTGTGTCTGGGGCGTGTGTGTGGGGATGCGTGTAGGTGTCTGCATGTATGTGCATATGTGGGTGTGTCTATCTGGGTAGGGGTGTGTCTGGGTGTGTGGGTGTCTGGGGGAGGCTGTGTGCATGTGTCTGGGGGTGGCTCTTGGTGGGTTTTGTCTGTGGGTGTCTGGATGTGTGTGTGCATGTGTGGGTGTTTGGGTGTGGGTATCAGGATGGGTGGCTGTTGGGGTGGGTGTGTGTCTGGGTGTCTGCGCATGTGTGGGTGTCTGTCAGTGTGCGTGTGGGTGTCGGGGTGCGTGTGTAGGGGCGTGGGGGTGTCGGCGTGAGCGTCAGTGCTTGTGTGTATGAGTGTCTGAGGGGGTGTGTGCGTGGCTGTGCGTATATGTGTGGTGTATCAGTGTGCTGGTGTGTCTGGGTGTGTTTGTCGGAGTGCATCTGGGTGGGGATGTCTGTGTGTGGGGATGTGGGGATCGGGGTGTCTGTGCGTCTGTGTGGGGGTGCGTCTGTCTGTGCGTGTGTGTCTGCATGCGGGGGTCTGTGCGTGCGCGTGTGTGCGCGCGCCTGTCCGTGTCTGTGTGTGTGTGCGCGCCTGTGTGCGTGGGTCTGTCTATGTGTCTGCATGTGTGTGTCTGTGCGTGTGTCTGTGCGCCTGTCTGTGTGGGGGTGTGCCTGTGTGTCTGCGCGTGTGTGTGTGTCTGTGGGGGTTTCGGAGTCTGTGTGCGTGTGTCTGTGCGTGTGTCTGTGTGTGGGGGTGTCTGTGCGTGGGGGTGTGGGTGTGTGGGGGTGTGCCTGTGTGTGTGTCTGTGTGGGTGTGTGTCTGTGGGGGGTTTCAGTGTCTGTGGGGGGGGGTGTCTGTGTGTGTCTGTGGGGGTGCGCGTGCGTCTGCGCATGCGTCTGTGCATGTGTCGGTGTGGGTGTCTGTGGGGGTGTCTGTGCCTGTGTGTCTGTGTGCGCATCTGTGGGGATGTGCCTGTGGGGGGTGCCTGCCTGTGGGCGTGTCTGCATGTGCGCATCTCCGTGTGTGTGCCTGTGTGTGTGGGTGTGCTTGTCTGGGGGGGGTCTGTCTGTGTGTGTGCAGCTGTGTCTCTGTGCGTGCGGCTGTGCGCGTGTGTCTGTGCGCCTGTCTGTGGCTGTGTGTGTGCCTGTGTGTGTCTGTCTGTGGGGGTTGTCGGTGTCTGTGTGTGGGTGTGTCTGTGTGTGGGTGTGTCTGTGCCTGTGTGTCTGAGTGTGTGCGTGTGCCGGGGTGTGTGGGTGTGTCTGTGCCTGTGTGTCTGAGTGTGTGCGTGTGCCGGTCTGTGTGGGGGTGTGTGGGTCTGTCTGTGGCGGTGTGTGCGTCTGTGGGGGTGCGTCTGTGGGGGTGCCTGCACGTGTGTGGGTGTCTGTGTCTGTGGGGGTGTCTGTGCGTGTGTGTGTCTGTCTGCGTGTGCGTCTGCACGTGCGTGTCGGGGTGTGTGGGAGTGTCGGGATGTCTGTGTGTGTCTCTGTCTCTGCGCGTCTGTGTCTATGCATGTCTGTGTGTCTGCGTCTGTGGGTGTATGCGTCTGTGGGTGTCTGTCTTTCTGTATGTGTCTGTGTGTGTGCACCTGTCTGTGTGTGGGTCTGTGCGTGGGGATGTGGGTGTGTGTCTGCGCGCACGTGTGTGTGTCTGCGTGTGTGGGTGTGCATGTGTCTGTGGGGCTGTCAGTGTCTGTGTGTGTCTGCGTCTGCGCGTGTGTGAGCGTGTCTGTGGGTGTCGGTGTGTGCGTCGGTGTCTGTCTGTGTGTGTCTGTGCACGTGTCTGTGTGCGCGTCTGGCTGTGTGAGTGTGTGTGTGGGTGTGTGCATCTGGGTATGGGTGTCTGTGTGTGAGTGTGGGTGTGTCTGTGTCTGTGTGCGCGTCTGCGCATGTGTGGGGGTGTCTGTGTGGGTGTGTCTGTGTGCATGTGCATCTGCATCTGCGTGTGTGTCTGAGTATGTCTATGTGTGTCGGTGTGTGTGGGAGTGTCTGTGTCTGTGTGTGTGTTTTGGTCAGGTCTGTGCGCGCGTCTGCATGTCTGTGTGTCTGTGTGTCTGCGTCTGCGGGTGTCTGCGTGTGCGGGTGTGGGTGTCTGTCTTTCTGTGTGTGTGTGTGTGTGTGCCCCTGTGGGTCCGTCTGTCTGTGTGTGGGGGTGTGTGTGGGGGGTGTGTCTGCGTGGGTGTGTGTGTCTGCGCGTGTGGGTGTCTGTGGGGGTGTCAGTGTCTGTCTGTGCGTGTGTGTCTGCGTGTGTGTCTGCACGTGTGTGAGTGTGTCTGTGTGTGTCGGTGTGTGCGTCGGTGTCAGTGCATGTGGGGGTGTCTGTGTGTGTGTGTGTCTGTGTGTCTATCTGTGCGGGTCTGTCTGTACGTGCGTCTGTGCGTGTTTCTGTGTGTGTGTGTCTGTGTGTGTGTGCGTCTGTCCGTGTGGGCGTCTGCGCGTGTGTGTCTGTGGGGGTGTCTGTGTGTCTCTGGGGGTGTGTCTGTGTATTTGTCTGTCTGTGTGTGTGTCTGTCTGTGTGCAACTTGGGTGCGTCTGTGGGAGTGTGGGGGGGTGCCTGCCTGTGGGCGTGTCTGTGGTTGTGTCTGGAGGTGTCTGTCTGTGCGGGTGCAGCTGTGGCTGTGTGCGTGCGGCTGTGCGTGTGTGTCTGTGCGCCTGTCTGTGGCTGTGTGTGTGCATGCCTGTGTGTGTCTGTTTGTCTGTGGGGGGTGTCTGTGTCTGTGTGTGGGCGTGTCTGTGTGTGTGTACGTCTGTCTGTGTGTGGGGGTGTGTCTGCGGAGGTGTGGGTGTCTGCGTGTGTGGGGAGGTGTCTGTGGGTGTGTGTGTGTGTGCGTCTGCGCGTGCGTGTGTGTCTGCGCCTGTGTGTCTGAGTGTGTCTGTGTGTGTGGGTGTGTGCGTCGGTGTGTGTGGGGGTGTCGGTGTCTGTGTGTGTCTGTCTCTGTCTGTCTCTGTCTGTGCGTGTGTCTGTCGGTGTGGGTGCATCTGTGGGTGTCTGTCTGTGTCTGTCTGTGTGTGTCTGTGTGTGCACCTGTCTGTGTGGGTCTGTGGGTCTGTCTGTGTGTGTGGGTCTGTGGGTCTGTCTGTGTGTGTGTGTCTGTGTGGGGGTGGGGGTGTGTCTGTGCGTGTGTGTGTGTCTGTGGGGGTGTCTGTGTATCTGTGTGTCTGTATCTGTGTGTGTGTCTGTCTGTGTGTCTGTCTGCGTCTGTGCGCGCGTCTGTGCACACGTCTGGCTGTGCGCGTCTGGCTGTGTGTGTCTGCGGGTGTGGGTATGTGTGTGTGGGTGTCTGTGTGCGTGTGTGTCTGAGTATGTCTATGTGTGTCAGTGTGTGTGGGGGTGTCTGTGTGTCTATGCGGGTCTGCCTGTGCGCACGTCTGTGCGGGTGTCTGCGTGTGCGGGTGTCTGCCCGTCTGTGGGTGTCTCTGTTTGTGCCCCTTTGGGTCCGTCTGTCCATGTGTGGGGGGGTGTGTGAGTCTGCGTGGGTGTGTGTCTGTGGGTGTCTGTGGGGGTGTTGGTGTCTGTGGGTGTCTCTGTGTCTCTCTGTGTCTGCGTGTGTGTCTGAGTGTGTCTGTGTGTGTCGGTGTGTGTGTCGGTGTCAGTGCGTGTGGGGGTGTCTGTGTGTCTGTCTCTGTGTGGGTCTGTCTGCGCGCGTCTGTGCGCGTCTGTGTGTGTGGGTCTGCGTCTGTGGGTGTGGGTGCGTCGGTGCGTGTTTCTGTGCGTGTTTCTGTGCGTGTGTGTGTCTGTGCGTCTGTTTGTGTGGGCGTCTGCGCGTGTGTGGGGGTGTGTCTGTGTGTGTGCGTGTTTTTGTGTGTGTGTCTGTGTGGGTGGGTGGGTGTCTGGGTGTGGGGGGGTGTCTGCGCAGGTGTCTGTGTGGGGGGGTGTCTGTGTGTGTGGGGGTGTCTGTCTCTATGTCTCTGTGTGTCTCTGTCTCTGTGTGTGTCTGTGTGTCTGTGCATGTCTCTGTGTGTGTGCGTGTGTGTCTGTGTTTGCGCGTGCGTCTGCATGTGTGTGTCTGAGTGTGTGAATGTGTGGGGGTGTCGGTGTGTGTGGGGGTGTTGGTGTGTCTCTGTGTGTGTCTGTGCGGGTGTGTCTGTGCGCGTGTCTGTGTGTGGGTCTGTGTGGCTGTGCGCCTGTCTGTGGGTCTGTGGGTGTCGGTGTCTGTGTGGGGGGGTGTGTGTCTGTGGGGGTGTCGGTGTCTGTGGGGATGTCTGTGCCTGTGTGTGTCTGTCTGTGTGTGTCTGTCTGTGTGTGTGTTTGGGTGTGACTGTGTGCGTCTGTGGGAGTGGGGGGGGTTCCTGCCTGTGGGTGTGCCTGTGTGTGTGGGGGGTGTGCCTGTCTGGGGGTGTCTGTGTGTGCGTGCGGCTGTGCGCGTGTGTCTGTGCGCCTGTCTGTGGCTGTGTGTGTCTGTCTGTGGGGGTGTCTGTGTCTGTGGGTCTGTCTGTGTGTGGGGGTGTGTCTGCGGGGGTGTCTGTGTCTGTGTGTGCATCTGCGCGTGTCTGTCTCTGTCTGTCTCTGTGTGTGTGTCTTCGTCTGTGTGTGTGTCTGTGTCTGTCGGTGTGGGTGCATCTTTGGGTGTCTGTGTGTGACTGTCTGTGTGTGCGCCTGTCTGTGTGGGTCTGTGGGTCTGTCTGTGTGTGTCCGTGTGGGGGTGCGTCTGTGCGGGTGTCTGTGAATGGGGGTGTCTGTGTGTCTGTGTCTGTGCGCACGTCTGGCTGTGCACGTCTGGCTGTCTGTGGGCGTGTGCGTCTGTGGGCGTGTGTGTGCGCGTGCGTCTGTGTGCATGTGTGTCCGTGTGGGTTTGTGTGTGTGTGGGTGTCTGTGTGCGTCTGCGTGCGTCTGCATCTGTGTGTGTGTGTGTCTGCGCGTGTGTCTGAGTATGTCTATGTGTGTCGGTGTGTGTGGGGGTGTCTGTGTGTGTGTCTGTGTGGGTCTGTGCGCACGTCTGCACGCGTCTGTGTGTCTGTGCGTGTCTATGTGTCTGTGTCTGCGGGTGTGTGCGTCTGCGGGTGTGTGCGTCTGCGGGTGTGTGCGTCTGCGGGTGTGTGCGTCTGCGGGTGTCTGTGTGTGCCCCTGTGGGTCCATCTGTCTGTGTGTGGGGGTGTGTGGGGGGTGTGTCTGCAGGGGTGTGTGAGTCTGCGTGGGTGTCTGTGGGGGTGTCGGTGTCTGTGTGTCTCTCTGTGTCTGTCTGTGCGTGTGTGTCTGCACGTGTGTGTCTGAGTGTGTCTGTGTGTGTCGGTGTGTGCGTCGGTGTCAGTGCATGTGGGGGTGTCTGTGTGTGTGTGTCTGTGTGTCTGTCTCTGTGCGGGTCTGTCTGTGCGCGTCTGTGTGTCTGCATCTGTGGGTGTGGGTGCGTCTGTCGGTGTCTGTCTGTGCGTGTGTCTGTGCGTGTGTCTGTGCGTGTGTCTGTGCGTGTGGGTGTCTGTGTGGGTGTGGGGGGTGTCTGCGCGGGTGTCTGTGGGGGGGTGTCTGTGTGTGGGGGTGTCTGTGTGCGTCGGTGTCTGTGTATGTGGGGGTGTCTGTCTCTGTGTCTCTGTGTGTCTGTGCGCGCGTCTGTGTGTGTCTCTGTGTGTGCGTCTGTGTGTGTGTGTGTCTATGTCTGTGCGTGTGTGTCTGCGTTTGCGCATGCGTCTGCGTGTGTGTGGGGGTGTTGGTGTGTGCGGGGGTGTCGGTGTGTCGGTGTCTGTGTGTCTCTGTGTGTCTGTGCGGGTGCGTGTGCGCGTCTGTGCGCGTGTCTCTGTGTGTGTCTGTGGGTCTGTGCGCCTGTCTGTCTGTGGGGGTGTGTGTGTCTGTGGGGGTGTCGGTGTCTCTGAGTGTCTCGGTGTCTGTGGGGATGTCTGTGCCTGTGTGTGTCTGTCTGTGTGTGTGTTTGTCTGTGTGCAACTGTGTGCGTCTGTGGGAGCGTGCGTCTGTGGGAGCATGGGGGGTGCCTGCCTGTGGGCGTGTCTGTGGTTGTGTCTGTGTGTGCGTGTGCGTGCCTGTGTGTGTGGGTGCGCCTGTCTGGGGGTGTCTGTGCGGGTGTGGCTGTGGCTGTGTGCGTGCGGCTGTGCGCGTGTGTCTGTGCCTGTGTGTGTGCGTGCCTGTGTGTGTCTGTTTGTCTGTGGGGGGTGTCTGTGTCTGTGTGTGGGCGTGTCTGTGTGTGGGCGCGTCTGTGTGTGGGCGCCTGTGGGTCTGTCTGTGTGTGGGAGTGTGTCTGCGGGGGTGTGGGTGTCTGCGTGTGTGTGTGGGGGTGTCTGTGTGTGCGTCTGCGCGTGCATGTGTGTGTCTGCGCGTGTGTGTCTGAGTGCGTCTGTGTGCGTCTGTCTCTGTCTGTCTCTGTCTGTGTGTGTGTCTGTGTGTGTGTCTGTGTCTGTCGGTGTGGGTGTCTGTGTGTGTCTGTGGGTCTGTCTGTGTGGGGGTGTGGGGGGTGTGTCTGTGCGTGTGTGTGTGTCTTTGGGGGTGTCTGTGAATGGGGGTGTCTGTGTGTGTCTGTGTGTGTGTCTGTGTCTGCGCGCGTCTGTGTGTCTGCGTCTGCGGGTGTCTGTGAGTGTGTCTGTGAGTGTGTGGGGGTGTTGGTGTCTGTGTATCTGTGTGTCTCTGTGTATGTCTGTCTCTGTGCGGGTGTGTCTGCGCGCGTGTGTGTCTGCGCGTGTGTGCGTGTCTGTGTCTGTCTCTGTGTCTGTGTGTGCATCTGTGTGTCTGTCTGTGTGTGTGCGCCTGTCTTTGTATGGGGGTCTGGGTGTGTGTCTGCGCATGCATGTGTGTCTGGGGGTGTCTGTGTGGGGGGTGTCTGTGTCTGTGTGTCTGTGGGGGTGTGCATGCATCTGCGCGTGTGTGCGTGCGTGTCTGAGTGTGTCTGTGAGTGTGTCGGTGTGGGTGTCTGTGTGTGCGTGGGTGGGCATGGGTGTGCGTCTGTGGGGGTGTGCCTGCCTGTGGGCGTGTGGGTGTGTCTGTCTGTGTGTGTCTGTGTGTGAGTCTGCATGTGCGCATCTGCGTGTGTGTGCGCGTGCAGCGGTGTCTGTGTGTGTGCGCGTGGCTGTGTGTGTCTGTCTGTGGGGGGTGTCTGTGGGTGCGGGGGTGTGTCTCTGGGTGTGTGTCTGTGTGGGTGGGGCTGGAGGGTGTCTGTGGGTGGGTGTGTCTGTGTGTGTGTGTGTGGCTGTGGCTGGGGGGTGTCTGTGTGGGGGGGTGTGCGGGTGTCTGTCCAGGTGGGTGGGTGTGTCTGTGTCGGGGGGGGTGGGTGTCTATGGGTGCACGTGTGGGTGTCCGGGTGTGCGTTTGTGGGTGTGTGTCCATGCATCTGTGTGCGTGTGAGGGTGTCAGTCTGTGGGGCGGGTGTCTGTGTGCATGTTTGTGTGTGGGTGGGTGTCCATGTGTGGGCACATGGGTGTGTCAGGGTGGGTGTGTTGTCTGTATGCGTGTGTGTGTGTGTGTCTCTGCGCATGTCTTTGTGTGCGTCTGCATGTCTGCGTGCGTGCATCTGTGTGCGCGTGAGTGGCTGTGTCTGGGTGTTTGTGTCCGTGTGTGCACGTCTGTGTGTGTGGGTGTCTGTGTGTGTGTGTGTGCATGGGTGTCTGTCTGAGGGTGTCTGCGCGGGGGGGTCTGTGTCTGTCGGTCTCTGGGTGGGGGTGTCAGTGTGGGTTTATCCGTGTGTCTGCATTTGTGTGTGTGTGTGTGTGTGTGCGCACACTTGTCTGTCTGGGGTGGGTGTCAGTGTGTGGGTGTGTCTGTGCATGGGTGGGTGTTCATCTGTGTCCACGTGTGAGAGTTGATCTGCGTTTGTGTGTCTGTACTTGTGTGTGTGGCTCTTTGTCTGTGTCCACGTGTGTGTGCAGGCATGCATGTGTGTCCATGTGTTTCTATGCGTGTTTGTGTCTGTCCATGTTTGTCTAAGGGGGTGTGTGTCTATCCATATGCATGTCTGTGTGGGTTTCTGCTTGTGTCTGTGGGTAGCCATGTCCATCTGTGTGGTTGGGGGTGGATGTGGGTCTGTGAGTGTGTGTGTGCGCGCAAGTGTGCATCTGTGTGTTTATCAGTGTGTGCCCGTGTCTGTCCCTCTGTGGGTGTCAGTGGGTTTCTGTGTCTGTGGGTTGTCCGTGTGCCTGTGTGCATGTCTTTGTGTCTGTCTGTGTTTGTCATATTCTGCGTCTCTCCATGTATGTCCATGTCTGTCTGCACAGAGTTTGGTCCAGGGGCTGGGTTTTTCCAAGCAGGGCTGCTTTGGGGAGGTACACAGTAGTTGGAGCTCCCTGCTCCTCCTTCCCTCATTGTCTTCTTGGTTACCTGCTAGTAAATGTTACCTCTTCCCCTAGTAATTTTATTCCTATTCTTTCAATAATTCTCTTTCACTCCAGGTAATAATTCTCTTTTTCTTCACCTAATAATGCTCTTTCTCTCTGGCTTATACTTCTCTTCTTCTGCTGGCAATAATTTTCTTTCAATTTCCATCATAATTCTCCTGGTCTCCTGCAAATAATTCTCATCCTATCCAGCTAATACTGTTATTGGTAATCTCTCCAAAATTCTCTTTCACTCCAAGTAATAGTTCCTCTTATTCTCCTAATAAATCTCCTCCTACTCATAATTCTCTGTGTCTCCCACTTATTATATTATTGCTGCTTACCCAGTAATTCTCTTGCACGCTGAGTTAGAAGTCTCCTCTTATTCCTGTAAGAAAACTCTTCTTCTCCAGCTAACACTTTTATTCCTCTCTTGGTAATAATTATCTTCCTATTTCCCTCATACTTCTCTCAATCCCCCGCTAATAAATATCTTTGTCTCCTGCTAATAATTTTATTCCTATTCTCCTGATAATTCCCTCCCACTCCAGGTAATAATTCTCTTTGGATTCCCATAATAAATCTCTTCTGCTCATATTTTTTTTTAAACTCTTCTGCTTATAATTTTATTCCTATTCTCCCAATAATTCTCTTTCAATGCAAGTAATAATTTTTTTTTTATTCTGCTAATAATTTATTCTTTTCACACTAATAAATCTCTTCCTCTCCCCCTAATAATTTTATTCCTATTCTCCCAATAATTCTTTTCCAGTGCAAGTGATCAATTTCTTTTTATTCCCCTAATAGCACTCTTCCTTTCCAGCTAATATTTCTCCTCTTCTCCTGGTAATAATTATCTCATTTCCCTCATAATTCTCTTGGTTTCCCACTAATAAATCTCCTCCCCTCCCGCTAGTATTTTTATTTGCATTCTCTCAGTAATTCTCTTTTTCTTCCCTCTATAGTTCTCTTGCCCCCACTCTGATATATTTTTTCTCATTCTCCCAGTAAATCTCCTTGACTGCAGGCAATAATTCTCTTTTTATCCCCCTAATGCTTGTTATTCTCTCCTAATCATGAATTCTCATCCTCTCCCATTAATAATTTTATTTCTATTCTCCCAGTGATTTTCTCCCAATCCAGGCAATAATTCTCTTTTTCTTCTACTAATAATTGTGGCCTTCCCACGCTAATAAATCTATTCCTCTCCCGCTAATAAATTTATTCCTATTCTATCAATAAATCACTTACACGACCAATAATAATTCTCTTCCTACCCTCCCTTATAAATTCTCTTCCTTTCATGCTTATAATGCCTGTCCTCTCCTAATAATATTAATCCTCTCCCACTAATACATTATATTTTATTATCCCTATAACTCACTTTCATTCCATGTAATAATTTTCTTTTGCTTCCCCTAATCATTCCACTCCCACTCAAATCTCTTCCTCTCCCACTAATTATTTTATTCTTATTTTCACAATATTTCTCTTTCACTCCAGGTAATAACTGTGTTTTCATACCCGTAATAATTCTCCTCTTCTCCTGATAATGCTTCTCTACCTCTCCCACTATAACTCTCCTCTTCTTCTGTTCACCATTCTCTTCCTCTCCCATTAATATTTTTATTCCTAATCTCCCTAGAATTCTCTTCCGCTGCAGGTAATAAAACTCTTTTTATTCCCCTAATAAATCTCTTCCTGTGCTGCTCATAAATCTTGTCCTCTCCTGCTATTAATGTTATTCCTATTCTCTCAATAATTCTCTTTGACTGCAGGTAATAATTCTTTTTATTCCCCTAATCATTCTCTTCCTCTCCCACTAATAATTTCACTCCTCTTTGCTCAATAACTCTTTTCCATGCCAGATAATAATTATCTCTTTATTCCCCTAATAACGCTTGTCCTCTCCAGGTAATATTTCCCCTCTTTTCCTGGTAATTATTATCTTCCCATCTCCCTTGTAATTCTCTTGGTCTCCTGCTAATACATCTCATTTTCTCTCTCTAATTATTTTATTCTTATTCTCCCAACAATTCTCTTCCACTGCAGGTAGGAATTCTCCCTTTTTATCCCCCTAATTATTTCCTTCTGCTCGCTCTAATAATTATATCCCAATAACTCACTTTCACGCCAGGTAATAATTTTCTATTTATTTCCCTAGTCATTCCCTTTGGCTCCCAGCTCATAAATTTCTTCCTCTCCCGCTAATAATGTTTTTCCTACTCCTCTAATACATACCTTTTACTCCAGTTAAATATTCTCTTTTTCTTCCCCTAATAATGCTCTTCAGTTTTGTCTAATTTTTCTCCTCTTCTTCCACTAATGTCTCTCTTCTATTCTAGTTAATAATTCTCTGCATTTCCCCACTGTCATTGTCTCGCTCTGCTGTAAAGTCTGTTCCTCTCCCGCTAATACATTTATTCCTACTCTGATAGTCATTTTCTTACTATTTTGCTAATCATTTTCTTCCTATTGTCCTAATAAAAGTCTCTACTTTTCCCACTTTAATTCTCTTCCTCCTCTTTTAAGAATTCTCTTCCTCTCCTGCTCATCATTATCTTCCTCTTTGCCTAAGAATTCTTTTCTATTTCTCTGATCGCTTTCCTCACATTCTGCTAATATTCTCTTTCTCTTCCCACTAATCTCCTTTTCTCCTGATCACTGTCTTCCTATTCTGCTAATAATTTTCTTCCTCGCTGGCTAATGCTTCTCCTCTTCTCTCACTAATAATTTTCTACTTTTCCCAGTATCATTCTCTTCCTCTTCTGTTAAGAATTCTCTCTGCTACTAATAGTTCTCTTCCCCTCCCACTAATAATTTCATTCTTCTTCTCCTTATCATTTTCTTTCTCTCGAGCTACAAACTCTCTTCTTATAGCCCTAAAATTTTTCATAAACGCTAAAAACTCCCTTTCTATCCCCCAAAATAGTCTTTTACTATCACACTGTAAAATGGTGCACTCGAAAAGCCATAGCGGCAGCGAGGGAAGGAGATATCAAATACCGTGTTAGCTATACGCCCGACTCCGGCGGTATCCGATTCACAAACGGTCGGTGGACCGTAGGCCCGATCGCCTTCCTAGGCGCGAATCGAGTTCCCAAATAGCACGATCGGCTCTAAGCTCATATCCGGCAGTATCGAACTCACGAACAGTCTGTCAACGGTAGGTCCGATCGTGCCCCCCAAACAAGCGGAGTTCACAAACAGCACGATTTATTCAAATGCAACATTTTCAAAGCAGGTTTCGGGTGTCAGTACAGGAAATTCTGTACTACAGCGTGGGGTTTTTAGCTAGCTCTGAACACGCTCCATACAAACGTGCAGTCATCGCTCACCCCAGAAGATGGGAGAGGGCCGTCAGTCTCGAGTCTCCTCGGGCGGCGTCCCGACCCCAGGGTAAGAAAGGGGGTCAGCCCATCGACTGACCCAGGAGTTACGACGATTTCCTCCCCACTGCTTTTTCCTCCTGAGTTCACCTTTTATACTTTTCTTTATATTCAGGTGGAGCTTGAGTGACTAGAGTCATACTTACTATTGTTATTGATTGGTAAAAAAAAAAAAAAAAAAAAGTTTCTCGCCTTCATTTAAACGTACAGTCAATTGACAATCTATAGCATGTGCTCAGTGAGGAGCAGTCTTATCCTGGAGGTAGGTAACTTTGGGGATGAAGGTGCATTTGGACATTATAATAAGCAAAGTTCAAGCAAAGTTCATCCGAATGGAGCGATTTCCCACCTTTGCTGGCTCAGCACCCGACGTTATCGTGTATCTCCCATCGGACAGCTACCGTGCAGCTCATCAGCGGCCCAGCAGAGGGAGCGCCACAGAGTTTGGCCGTGGTATCTTGGCTCCGCTCCAGCCTCCGTTACTCCCCTTTGCCGCCGCGAGGAGGGCAGATCGTGACGCCCAGGGAACCGTGGAGAAGCAGAGTCCCTGCGTACCAACCGTTCTGGAAGCGTCAACTATGTATCACCCCCAGGCAAGCTTTTGTAATGCCAAAACTTCTGGTAGGCCCTAGTTTCTCTCAGTTCCCGCTTTCAAACAGTTCTTCTACACATGCCAAATATTTTTATCATCGTGCTCCTAATACCGCATTCCCCAAATTCCCCACAAATAAATCTCTTCCTCTCCAGCTAATATTTTTATTCCTACTCTCCCTCTTTTTCTCCACTTAATTCTCTTCCTATTCCATTAAATTTTTCTTCCTGTTCCTCCAATAATTCTCTTCCTATTCCACTATTAATTCTCTTGCTCTCTGGCTAATACTGCTCCTCTTTTTCCACTGTATTTGTTTTCCTCTCTTGTTAGGAATTATGTTCCTCTCCTGGTAATACTTTTCTTCCTATTTCTATAGGATTTTTTTTTAATATTCTGATAATAATTATCTGCCTATTCCCCAATAATATTCTTCCTGTTCCCTAATACTTCTCTTCCTCTCCTGCTAATAATGCTCCTCCTATTATACTCATTATTCTCTTCCCGTTTTCCTGTTAATTCTCTTCCTATTCCATTACTAATTCTACTCCAATTACTATGATAATTTTCAACTTAATCCTCTAATGATTCTTTTTATTCCGCTATTAATTCTCCTCTTCTCCAGCTAATGCTTCTCTTCTTTGCCCACTGTAGTTCTCTTCCTTTTCTGTTAAGGATTATCCTTCTCTCCCGCTCATGCTTTTCTTCCTATTTTGATAACCAATTTCTTACTATTCCAATAATCTGCCTATTCCTCTAAGAATTCCCTTTCTAATCCTCTAATAATTCTCCTAGTCACGCTAATACTTCTCTTCCCGTTCCCCTAACAATTCCCTTTTATATTCCTCTAATAATTTTCTTGCACTCCCGCTAATAATTCTTTGTATTCCGCTAATTATACCCTTCCTCTTCCCCTAATAATTCTCTTATTTTTCCGCTAATACATCTCTTCTATTTCCATGAGGAAAATTCTCCTAATCCCCTGATCATTTTGTTCCTATTCTGCTAAGAATTGTCTTCCTATTCTCCTAATAATTCTCTTCCTCCGCCACTAATAATTTTATTCCTCATCTCCCAGTACTTATCATTTAGTCCCATTAAAATTCTTTTTATTCCCCTAGTGCTTTCCTTCCTTTCTGGCTAATTCTTGTCCTCTTCTCCCACCAAATACTTTTCCTATTCTCCCGCTAATAATTCTCCTCTTGTTCCCCTCACGATTCTCTTCCTCTTCCCTATTAATACTCCTACTATTACACTAATTATTCTCTTTCTATTTTCCTGATAATTCTCTTTCTCCTCCGCTAATAATTTTCTTCCTATTCCACAGATAATTCTCTTCCTATTCCTCTAAAAGTTCTCTTCCTATTCTGCTACTAATTCCCTTCCTCTACAGCTGATACTTCTTTCTCCCGCTAATAATTCTGTACTTTTCACACTATAATTATCTTCCACTTGTTAAGAACCCTCTCAATCTCCCACTAATCATTTTCTTTCTTTTCCGATAGCGATTCTCTTCCTATTCCCCTAATGATTCCCTTCTAATCTTCCTAATGGTTCTCCTCCTCTCTCGCTAATAAATCTCTTCCTATTCCCCCTTATAATTGTCTTGCTATTCTCCTAATAAGTCTCTTCATATTCCCCTGATGATTTTCTTCCTGTTCCCCTAAGGATTCCCTTCCTATTCCTTTGATACTCCTCTTTCTCTCCAGATAGTAATTTTCTACCCTACCCACTATCATTCTCTTCCTTTTCTGTTAAGAATTCTCTTTTCTCGCTAATACTGTTCTTTCCTTCCGGTAACAATTTTATTCTTATTCTCCTCCTCTTTTTGTTTCTCTTGAGGTAATAATTCTCTTCATAGCCCTAAAACTTCTTTCTCTGCCCCTAAAAACTCCCTCTATTTCCCTAAAAATTCTTTTCCCCTCCCGCTAAGAATTTCACTACCCTAGAATCACAGAATGCTTGAGGTTGGAAGGGACCTCTAGAGGTCATCTAGTCCAACCCCCCTGTACACGCAGGGTCACCTAGAGCACGCGGCACAGGACCGCGTCCACGCGGGTTTGGAAGATGTCCGGAGAAGGAGACTCCGCAACCTCTCTGGGCGGCCCGTTCCGGTGCTCCGTCACCCTCGCCACTGAGGAATTTTTCCTTAAGTTTCTGGAACTTTTGATGCTTCTGTTTCTACTACCACGCCCCTAATAAATCCTTCTCTCCTGCTAATAATTCTATTCCCCCAATTCTCCCAATATTTACATTATACTTCTGTTAAAAATTCTCTTTTTATTCCCCTGATGATTCTCCTCCTCTCTGGTTAATTCTTCTCATCTCCCACTAATACTTCCATTCCAGCTAATAGTTCTCTCCTTTTCCTATTATCATTCTCTCGCTCTTCTTCTCGGAATTCTTTTCCGCTCCCGCTAACGCTCGTCTTCCTACTCTGATGATTTTTTCCTACTCCCCTAGAAATTCTGTCTGTATCCCTCTCAAATTTCCCTTCCTATTCCCTTAATTCTCTTCCTCTCCCACCAAAAATACTCTGACTACTCCCCTGACTATATACTATTCCTCTATTAATTCTCTTCCTATCGCCCTGAACATTGGCTTCCTCTCACACTAACAATTCTCTACCTCACCCACAATAATTCTCCTCCTCTTCCCTTAAGCGTGCTCTTCCTCTCCCGTTAATATTTGTTTCCCTCCCGCTAATAATTTTATCCTTATAGACACCATTTTCCTTCTCTTGAGCTAATAATTGTTTCTATAGCCCCCGAAGTTCTTTCTCGCTAAAAACTCCCTTTCTATTCCCCCGCGTCTTTTCCTCTCCCGCTCCAAATATTATTACCATTTCCCTAATACCTGTCTTCCTCTCCCTCTAATAAATCTTTCTCTCCCGGTAATAATTTTATTCCTATTCTCCCACTACTAAGATTTTACTCCAGTTGAAAAAAATCTCTTTTTATTCCCCCTAATACTTCTCTTCCTCTCTGGCTACATCTTCTCCTCTTTGCCCAGCAAAACTTCTCCTGCTAATAAATCTGTTTCCCACAACAAATCTCTTCCTCTCCTGTTCAGAATTATCTTCTCCCACTACCACTTCTCTTTCCCTCCTGCTAATAATTTTATTTTTCTCATAATTTCACTTGTCTTGAGCTAATACTTCTCTTTTTGTAGCCCTAAAAGATTTCTTTCTCTACTGCTAAACTCCCTTTCTATTCCCCCAAATATTCTTTTCCTGTTCCTCTAATAATTTTATTACCCCTCCCCTAATACTTTTTTTTCCTCTCCTGCTAATAAATCTCTTCCTCTCCAATTTTCTTCTAATTTCCCAATAACTATAATTTACTCCGGTTAATTATTCTTATTGATCGCCTAATAATTCCATTCCTCTCTGGCTAATTCTTCTCTTCTTCTACTTCTAATACTTCTCTTATTTGCCCACTAATCCTTCTCTCCTTCTCCCCCAATACTTCTCTACCTTTCCCCCTATCTTTCTCTTCAAGAATTCTCTTCCTCTCCCCCAATACTTTTTTCCCCTTCCCCTAATAATTTTAGGCTTATTCTCTATTTTCTTTCTCTTCAGGTAATAATTCTTTTTTGATAGCCCTAAAAAAAAAATAATAATAATCTATTTCTCCCGCTAAAACATCTTTCTCTACCGATAAAAATTTCTATTCCTAAGAACAGAAATTTCCGCTAAGAATTCCCTTCCTATTTCTTAGTGCTTCTGTCTCTGCTGCTAATTTTCTTCCCATTCCCCTAATAATTCTTTCTCTCAAGCAATTAATTCTGTTCCCCTTGTTCTTCTCTTTCTCTACAACTAGTACTTTTATTCCTATTCCCCTAAAAATTCTTTTCCTCTCCTGCTCCTTATTGTCTTTCTCTCTGATAATAATTTCATTCCTATTCCCCTAATAATTCTGTTTCCCTCCTGTGAATAACTATTTTTCTCTCCCCCAATACCTTTCTTTCCCTCATGTTAATAACTCTCTATCTATTCCCCTAAAATTAGTCTTCCTCTAACACTAGTATTTCTCTTCCTCTCTCGCTAAGTTCCCTTTCCCTCTCTGACATTTCTTCTCCTATTCCCCTAATACTCGGCCTTATCTCATACTAATCCTTCACGTTGTCTCTCGCTAATAATTCCCTTTCTATTTCCCGAAAAATTCTTTTCGGCTCATACCTTTCTCCTGCTAATAATTCTCTTCCTACGCCCGTAATACTTCTACTCTTACTCCCCTAATCTATAGCTATTAATGCTCTTTCTCTCCAGCCAATAATTCCCTCGCTCTCCGCCAGTTATTCCCTTTCTTGCCCCGTTATTTCTTTTTCTCTGTTTCCATTAACTATCTTCTCTACAGCTAATAAATCCCTTTCTCTCCCACTAATAATTCCATTTCCATTCTCCTAATAATTCTTTTTCTCTTCCTAACAATTCCCTTCCCCTTGCACAAATAATTCTCTTCCTATTGCACTAATAAATGTCTTCCTATTTGCTACTAATTTTCTTTCTCACTAACAATTCTCTTTTTATTAATTACATTCCTATTCCCTTAATAATTTTGTTCCTCTTGTATGCGTAATTCTATTCCTATTTAGCTAATAATTTTCTTTCTCTCCCAATAATAATTCTTTCCCTCTCCTGCCGCTCATTAACTTCTTAAGCGGCTAATAAATCTTTCACGCCCCCTAAAATTTCACTTTCTCTGCTCATATTAATTCTGTTTCTCTCCCGCAGATCTTTCCCTTTCTCTCCCATTAATTATTCGCTTTCTCATCCACAAATTATTCATTCTCTCACACTAATAATTTCTTTCCTATTCCATTAGGAATTTTTTTCCCTCCTGGTAATGCTTTTCCATCCCTCCTGCTAATAATACTTTATTCCCATATACTGTTGTTCACCCGCTAATATATCTTCTCCTGTCCCAATAATAATTCTCTTCCTCTCCCATCAATATTTCCCTTTCTCACCTCCTATTCATTATCTTCCTCTCCATTAAGACCGCCGTGAAATTCAACGCCGTTCTCTCCCGCTAATTCTTCGCTGTCCTTTCTCGCCAATAATTCCCTTCTTCCCCTGCCAAGTATTTTCTTCCCATTCCCCTAATAATTCCCTTTCTCTCCAGCCAATAATTTTATTCCCGTTTCCCTAATAATTATCTTCCTGCCCGGTAACATTGCCCTTTCTCTCATGCTAATTACTTGCTTTCTCTGCTCCGATTAATTCCCTTTCTCCCATACTAATATTTCCCTCTCCCTATTCCTGCTACTTATCTTCCTCTCCCACTCATCTCTTTCTGTCTTTTCACTAAAAATTTCCCTGTCCCGGCAATAATTCTCTCTCGCTCCCGATAATAATTCTCCTCCTCTCCCGCTAATAATGACCTTCCTATCCCGCTAATACTTCTCCTACTCTTCCCATAAAAATATGATTTCTATCCTGCTAACAATTCCCTTCTCTCTCACTAATAGTCCTACTCTCCTACTAATTCTCCTTCTGTGCCCCTAATAAATTTCTTTCCCCTAATAAATTTTCTATTCCCTCAAAAGACATTCTTTTTCTATTCCCTGAAAAAAAATTCCTTCCTCTCTCACTAGTTCACTTCCGCTTCTGCAATACTTCTTTTCTGCTCCTATTATCTTCTTCCCCAATTAAGAATTTTCTTTCTATTTCCCTAATAATTTTCTCCCTCTCCCCAATAATAATTTTCTTCCTATTTCCCTAATACTCCCTTTCATCTCCTGCCAATCATCCTGTTTCCCTCTCTGTTCTTGTTTGTTATCTTCCTCTCCTGTTTACTATTTCTTTTCTCTCTCGCTAATAATTCTCCTGCTCTCCACCGATAAATTCTCCTCCTCTCCTGCAAATAGTTCCCTTTCTTGGCCCCTAATATATTTCTTTCTCTTCTCCTAATAATTATTCTGCTCCACCTAATAATTCCCTTTATTCCTGCTCATCATGCTATTCATATTTCCATTCCCGTATAATTTCCTCTTCAGCTAATAATTCTCTTCCTTTCACGCTCATAATTCCTTATTTTACTCAAATTTCTCTCGTGAACGTGTGTCGCCCTCCCGCTAATAATTCTCTATTTGCTGTAAAAACCTCTTCCTCTCCTGCCAAAATGCTCCTCTTCCCCTCCCCGCAATAAATCTTTCTCTCGCACTAATCATTCTCTTGCTCTTCCCCCAAAAACTTCTTTATCTTGCTATGAAATGTCTTATTCTTCCTCTAATGATTTTGTCACTTTCACTAATGATTTTTCTGCTCACCCCTTCTTAATTCTTTCTCATCTCCTCATAATTTTCTCTTGCTAATAATTTTTCTGGTCCCCCAACATTTTCTTTTCTTCCCACTAATAACTCTTTGTCTTGACACCTAATAATTCTCTTTATCTGCCCATAATTAATCTCTCTCTCTCCAGCTTATAAATCTGTCTCGGGCCAAATATTTCTTCTCTTCTCCTGCTAATACTTCTTTCTCCCCGCGCAATACTTCTCTTTATCTCCTCCTCTTCATTATTGTTCTCTTCCGCTCATAATGCTCTTCCTCTCCCGCTAATCGCATTCTTTCTCGCCCGCTCATAATTTTTAATTCCTCTGCTAACAACTCTCTTATTTCCCCCACTAGTAACAACAGTTCTCGATGCCTACTTGCTCTTTTTTAAAACCACCAGTAAATCTCTTTCTCACTCACACTTCTCATTTTTCACTTCCTTTATTCTTAACTTTTTCTCTGTCCTCACTAATTCTTTTTCTTTACTTAATAAATCTTTCTCTTTCCCTGCATTCTCTTCCTCTCTCCTCCACATACTTTTTTTTCTTCTCCCAGTAGCTCTCTCTATCCTCCAGAGAGTTCTCTCTCTCCTCCCTGCAAGCTTCTTTGGTTTTGCCCCCTAAAAATTCTTTTGGTCTCCTCTCCCTGCAATAAAACATTTTCAATGCACACTCTAGGAGTAGGTAGGATAAGAAGAATTTCAATAACAGACCTCTTGATATTCTGAACACGGGAGCTGCAGTCTCAGTAGTCCTGTCAAGGATCTGTTTCATCGCTGCAGCATTTCTCTCTTCTATGCTCCCCGCTTTACCTAGGGAAGGAAGACCCTTGGGGTGGCCCCCCCACCTGTATTTATGGCTGTGATTAGCGGGCCCCTCCCTTTGCAAGGGCTGCTGGGTAGGGCGGCGGGTGGCATGAGGGCTACATAAGCCCTGGGCCGGGGCTGAGGAGCTCATTCTGCTCTCGCTTTCCTCTGGGAGTGCAGGGCTTGGAGGGTTCTGGAAGATAGCAACTGTGGAGGGATTGAAGTTCTCCATGAGTATTTATCCTTGTTTTCGGAGAAGAAAGGGTATTTTGCACAATAAGACTGCCGAAGGGCATCAATGGAGCTGTGAGCTGGTAGGAGCTCTAGAGGGTTTTAAAAATTTTTTTTTTCTTTTTTCTTTTTCTTGGATTAGTGTCTTCATATGGGGTATTTAGGCGTTCTGAGTCTCCAGCTGTATGTTTTTTTAGGCATTAGTCTTTTGTCTGTTTGTTTTTTCTATGATTTGATTTAGCCTCCGATGAAGGTAAATCCAAAGAAATTTGCAAGAGATCTAGATGTTTTTGAGATCTTTGTCTTGTTGTCCAGCAGTGATCCAGAACCTTGAAAAGTAAAGTAGAACAGTAAATGCGATGAACAGGATGTGATTGGTGTGTGAGGCTGGTGTTTGGGTCCTTTAGAGGAGAAAGGGTGGGTTCGCTAGGGCAGGCAGCTCCAGTCCGTGTCTCAAGGGTGCATGTTGTAGCTGTGTGCTGTTTTGCTCAGATCTTGAGCTGGCTCTTGTTCTTTGGGGTCCAGAACGCATCTGGCACCGTTTCAACAGTAGTGCCGTAGGCATCCTTTGTCTTTCAGACCGATCTGAGCAATCATCACGGTGCCAGCGCGCCACGAACACAGCTAAGGGGCGATCTCTGCCTCCGACTCTTGGTCTCGGCTATCTGTAGACGTTCATCTTGACGATCATCTTTGGGGCCTAACCGACTGCATTTTCCTCTTCGGAGGCCAGTCTTGTATTGTGCCTTCCCGGCATACTTTCAGGGTTGTCTTCCCTGCATTATTGCAGCATTGGATCTTTCTAGCCAGCCTTCTCTGCATCGCTCTCTATGGCTTTGCCGGCCCCTTTCTGACACGGGCGCCGGCGATCGGCTCGCTCGGCAGAAGCCCCGATCGATCGGGGCCGCACGGTTCTCATGTCATAGACATTTTGTAGCCCTCGCTACCTTCTGCACAGTAATGGTTCTTTTTTTGCGTAAGGCTTTTTTCTGTCCTCTGATATTTGTGTGCGTGGCGGTCCGTGTGGGGCTGGAGCCGCCTTACCTGTTGAAGTCGGCCGTAGTAGCGCATGGAGATCGGAAGCGATGGCCCGTAGAGGTAATCGGTCAGCCTGCACACGATCTACCTGATGTGTTTAAGTATTTTGGCACAGGGTCAGGTTGTCTTCCCTGCATCGTTACAGCGTTGTATCTTTTCTGAAGGTCCTTTCCTCATCATGGGCTTAGCTGGCCCCTTTTTGACACGAGTGCTGGCATTTGACTGCCTCGCTCGTGCCCAGCATCGGGGCCGCGTAGCTGTGATTGTCACAGGATTTTTCTAGTCTTCGCCATCTTCTGTGCAGTAATAGTTCATCTTTGCATAGGGCTTTCATCTGTTTGTCCCGTGATGTTTGTGTGTGTGGCTGTACGTGCGGGGCTGGAGCTGCCTTGCCCGTGGGAGTCGGCTGTAGTAGCGCACAGAGTTTGGGAGCAAAGGTCTGGAGGAGCGATTGGTCAGCATGTCAGTTACCTGCTTGATTGATAAGTTTATTGTGGATGGGACAGTTGTCTGTGGGTCTGGCAGGTAGGCATTGCTTTGCTTTTGAGATGTTAGAGCGGTGTTCCTAGGGGTCCCAGAGGAGCGTGAGTAAGAAAAGGTCCTGCCCTAAGCAAATGTGCTAGAGGGTTGTTGGAAGGAGACCCTTGTGGTCTGTGTGCTTTTTTTAATGTCTCTTTCCTTTGTGTCCATAGGTGTCGAGTCACGTGGCCAGCGGGTCACCCACGTTCCAGAGGATCACGGCAAGGTGAGCGCGGGCCCCCGAGAGAAAGCAGAGCCTAGCGCGTGGGTGTTGTCCTCCTGCTCCTGTCCTTCTCGTTCACTCATTCTGTTTTTCCAGGTGCCATGGCAGGCGTAGCGGCTGCGGAGAATCGTCCCGTGTTCCGGACGGGCTCACGGAAGAGGTAATGGTGTTGTAGTGGGGTATTGTTGCACATGAGCTGTGGTTCTGTCCTCTCCCTTCATTTTTTGCAGCTTGTGGCAAGGGTTGCTGAGAGGAGAAGCTGAGTGGACGGAAGGAGCCTGAGCAGGTGAGATGCGGTGCTTCCATGTCTGTGTTTGGTTATTTGTGTGTGGTGAGCTGTTGCCAGGCTGCTCTCGGTGATTTGCTTTTCCTTTTCTCTTTCAGGTGCTGTGTAGGCCTTTGGCATTGGCAGCAGAGGACTCGAGCGAGGCAGTGACTGCATAGGATGGTGTGTCAGTAGATCTAGGAGTTGTCATCCCTGCTTAATGGATGAGTCCCTTGGTACTTTTGTTGGTTCTGGGTGTCCTGCGTGTCCTCGCAGCCCCGGTACCGGAGTGGGAATCTGGCGCCGTGCAGGTGAGCAGAAGGACAAGCAGTACTTTGGAGGAGAGCGCTTATCCCGTTGGGGTGGGAGCTGGCTGTTACAAGGGTGACAACAACTCCTCTATTTTGACAGGTGGCGGTGGTGAATGGGGTGTCTGAAATCCGATGGAAGAAGATGATTCTGCCCATTGAGGATGGCTCCCGAAGCCCCGCGGTGACCCAGAGCCCCACCAAGGCTAAGTAGAGGGATCGGAGGTGTTGGGCCGTCCTGACTGTGTGTGTGTGTGTCTAGTACAGATGTCTCTGTTGTTTGAGTGTTGAGAGTGGTGTTTTGGGTGTAGCATAGGAGAGAGTGTGGGCTTGCTAGGGCAGGCAGCTCCAGCCCGTGCGTCTATGGTCTGTGTTGTAGCTGTTTGATGTTTTGATCAGGTCTTGAGGTTCCTCTTGTTCTATGGTTCCAAAAGGCATCTCGCACTGTACAGCAGTAGTGCTGTAGGCATCCTTTGTCTTTCTGCCTGGCTCGAGTCATCGTCATCATCCTCGTGCCGGCGGATCCCATCTCGCGCCGCGAACGCGGATCGGGGGCGTTCCGTCCCTCCGGGTCGGTCTCTCGGCTCTTTGCGGCCGTTCGTCTTCTGCGCCGTCATCGGAGCCTCGTCGGCCCCACGTTCCTCTTCGGAGGCCGGTCTCGTGTCGTGCCTTTGCGGCACCCTTTCGGGGCTGTCTTCCCTGCATCGTTACAGCATCAGATCTCTTCTGAAGGTGTCTTCCTCATTGCTATCTTTGGCTTTGCTGGCCCGTTTTTGACACGGGTGCTGGCATTTGACTGCCTCGCTTGTGCCCAGCATCGGGGCTGCACAGCTGTGATGCCACTGGATTTTTCTAGTCCTCATTATTTTCTGTGCGGTAATAGTTCTCCTTTGCATAGGACTTTTGTCTGTTTGTCCAATGATGTTTGTGTGCGTGGCTGTATGTGTGCAGCTGGAGCTGCCTTGCCCGTGGGAGCGGGCTGTAGTAGCGCACAGATTGGCAGCGAAGGTGTGGAGGAGCGATTGGCCAGCGTGTTAGTAATCCACTTGATCGATCAGTTTATTTTGGGTGGGACGGTTGTCTGTGGGTCTGGCAGGTAGGCATTGTTGCTCTTTTGAGATTTAGAGCAGTATTCCTAGGGTTCCCAAAGGAGCAGGAGTAAGAAAAGGTCCTGCCTTAAGGAGATGAGCTAGAAGGTTGTTGGAAGGGGCGTCTCGCGGTCTGTGGGTTTTTTGATGACTTTCCTTTGTGTCCGTAGGTGCCGAGTAACGGGGCCGGCGGGTCGCTCGCGTTCCAGAGGATCGCGGCGAGGCGAGCGTGGGCCCGTGAGAGAAAGCGGAGCCTAGCGTACGGGCGTCGTCCTCCCGGTCCCGTCCTTCTCGTTCCCTCGTGTTCTCCTTTTCCAGAGGCCGAAGCGGGCGTAGCGGCTGCGGAGCGTCGGCCGTCATTCTGGACGGGCTCACAGAGGTAAAGGTGTTGTAGCAGGGTATTGTTGCAGAAGGGGTTGTGGTTTTTGTCATCCCCTTGAGGTGTCCTCTCTCTTTTTTTTGCAGGTCGTGCTAAGGGTTGTTGAGAGGAGAAGTTATGTGGGCAGGAGCCAGAACAGGTGAGAAGGGATGCTTCCATGTGTGTCTTGGGTTATTTGTGTGCCGTGGCGTGTTGTCAGGCTGCCTCTCGGCGATTTGCTCTTCCTTTTCTTTCAGGTGCCGCGTAGGCCTCTAGCATTTGCAGCCGAGGATTTGAGGTGAGGCAGCGTGACCGGATAGAATGGTGTGTCAGTAGATTTAGGAGTAGTCATCCCTGCTTAATGGATGAGTCACTTGGTACTTTTGTTTGTTCTTAGGTGTCATTCATGTCGTTATAGCCCTGATACCGGAGCGGGGATTCGGCACAGCGCAGGCGAGCAGAATGACAGCAGTACTTTAGGGGAGAGCGCTTACGCGGAAGAGGCGGGAACTGGCTGTTACAAGCTGACCTCTCATTCTCTGGTTTGACAGGTGACGGTGGAGAATGGTGCGCCTGAAATAAGATGGTAGATGATGTTTCTGCCAATTGAGGAGGCTCTTGAAGTTCTGCGTTGATCCAGAGCCCCGCCAAAGCTAAGTGGAGGGATAGGAGGTATCGGGCTGCCTTGACCGTGTGTGCGTGCGTAGCACCGGCTTGTCTAATACCGATGCCTCTTTTGTTTGAGCGATACAAGGGTAGCATTTTGGGTGCCGCACCGGAAAAAGCGGAGGGTGGGCTAGAGCAGGCACCTCCAGCCCATGTCTCTATGGTCTGTTGTTGCTGCTTAGTGCTTAGCTCAGCTCCTGAGATTTTTATTCTCAACAGAGAGGGTGGGGGAAAAGGGCTCCTGCCCTAATAAAAAGTTGAGTTAGAGAAGAGGTGAAATGAGGGTGTTGTGCTTTGTGGCCTTTCTTGATGACTTTTTTTTCTGTTGCTCACAGGTGTCATGCAGAGAGCGGATCGCTCGGGTTCCCGACAACCTCGGCAAGGTGAGCGTCGCTCCGCGGGACGGAACGGAGCTTAGAGCAAGGGGGTCTCGTCCGGCTACCGCCGACCCTCTCGCCCGCTCGCGTTCGGCTTTTACGGGCCGCCCCTTTTTAGGCGTGGACGGCGTCGGCGGCGGCCTCTCGCCGATTTGCCTTTCCTCTGATACTTCAAGTGGCCAGCCAGCCTTTGCTCCTTGCGGATGAGGGTTGGAGGTGAGGGTGACTAATTGAGTATACTGGTGTGTCAATAGTTTTAGGACTAGTCATCTCTGTGTAGCAGATTAGTCACTTAGTAATTTTGTTTGTTCTAGGTGTTACAGACGTCATGGCATCTCCTATACCAGAGTGAGGATTTGACGTGATGCAGGTGGGTAATGTGACGGCGGTGCTTTGGGGGAGGCTGTTTTGTAGCTGGTCCCGGAGGTGACCCTCACGGGAGGTGGGCGCTTGTGCTGTGTTTTGGCAGGTTATGAAGTTGAACTTCACTTTCATGAAGTTGAAATGGGTACCCGAAGTAAGATTGAAGAAGATGCATCTGCCTGTCAAGGATGACTCCCAAAGTCCTGTGGTGACCCTCAGCACTGTGAAAGCTAAGTGAAGGGATAGAAGTTGTTGGGCTGTCCTGAGCGTGTGCCGCCCGGCTATCTAGTACGGTTGTCTCTCTCAGAGCGGTGCGTGAGCGATGTTTTGCGTGTTGCCCAGGAGTCGGTGTGGGTTTGCTGGGACAGGCAGTTCCAGTGTCTTGCTGTGGTGTGCGTTGTAGCTTTGCCGTTTTGCTCGAGTCTTGAGGTTGCTCTTGTTTTTTGTTGTTTTGGCATGCGTCTAGCACTACGGCAAGTAGGAAGTAGGGGAATGTGACAGCAGTAGCCTGGAGCAGTGGTTAGTTAGCCTGTGTTGCCTGCTTGATGTATCGATTGATTTTTGAGGTGCAGGGAGAGGTCTGTGAGGCAGGTGGTGGGTTTGTTTTTCAGATGGAGAGCAGTGTTTGCACGTTTCTTCAGAGATGGGCAGACAAGGGGTCCTGTCCTAATGAGAAAATGAGCTTGACAGTGGTTGGAAAGAGAACGTTGTCATTTGTAGGCGTTCTCGTTGCCCCTCCGCCTTGCGCCGCCGCCCCCCCCCGCTCTCCCGCCTTGCGCCGCCGCCCCCCCCCGCTCTCCCGCCTTGCGCCGCCGCCCCCCCCCCGCTCTCCCGCCTTGCGCCGCCGCCCCCCCCCGCTCTCCCGCCTTGCGCCGCCGCCCCCCCCCGCTCTCCCGCCTTGCGCCGCCGCCCCCCCCCGCTCTCCCGCCTTGCGCCGCCGCCCCCCCCCGCTCTCCCGCCTTGCGCCGCCGCCCCCCCCCGCTCTCCCGCCTTGCGCCGCCGCCCCCCCCCGCTCTCCCGCCTTGCGCCGCCGCCCCCCCCCGCTCTCCCGCCTTGCGCCGCCCCCCCCCCGCTCTCCCGCCTTGCGCCGCCCCCCCCCTCTCCCGCCGTGCGCCGCCCCCCTCTCCCGCCTTGCTGGTTTTGTCAAGGCCCTGGCTCCTTACTGCTTGCGTCTTTTGTCTCAGTCATTTGTCCTTAGCTATCCTCTTTATGCTATGGCTAGTGCTATTTGAATGTTGTAGGGCTTGTCTAGAGTATCTGAGTGTGTAGTGGTGGGTTGGGGCTTTCTGCCTGATGGTGTGTGTGTGTGTGCATGTTTCCTCATGTATGTATGTGGCTGTGTGTACATGTCTTGTTCTTTTTGTGTGGAGTAGAGTTTCCAGTTTCCCTCTTAGTGATCTGTTTTTCCTCTGCTCTTTCAGGTGCTGTATGGACCTTTTGCCTTCACAGCTGAGGAGTTGAGGTGAGGCAGAGCGACTGGAGAGAAGGATGCGTCACTAGATCTAGGAGTAGTCGCCCCTGCCCAATGGAGGAGTCACTTGATTTGTGTGTGTGTTCTAGGTGTCATCACAGCCTCGATACCAGAGTGAGGATCTGACACAGAGCAGGTGAGCGGAATGACAGCAATACTTTGGGGCAGACTGTTTTTGTGAGTGAGGTGGGAGCTGTCAGTTTACACAGGCGACCACTTGTGCTGCAGTTTGACAGGTGATGGAGGTGAACAAGGTGTCCAAAAATAAGAAGACTGAAGAAGATGCATCTGCCTGTCGAGGATGGCTCCCAAAGTCCTGTGGTGACCCTGACTGCTGTGAAAGCTAAGTGAAGGGATAGAAGGTGTTGAGCCGTCTTGAGCGTGTGCGTCTTGAGCGTGTGCTGCCAGGCTATCTAGTATGGTTGCCTCTCCTGGCTGAGTGGTGCGTGAGAGTGATGTTTTGGGTGTTGCCCAGGAGACAGGGTGGGTGTGCTGGGGCAGGCAGCTCTAGTGTGTTTCTCTATGGTCTGTGTTGTCCCTATGTGTTCTCTTGCTCGGTTTTTGAGGTTGCTCTTGTTCTTCGGTGTTTTGGCATGCATCTAGCGCTATGGCAAGTAGGAAGTAGCATAATGTGGCCATAGTAGCCTGGAGCAGTGATTGGTGGGCCTCTGTCTTCCTTTTGCTTTATTGCTTCCTTTCTAAGGAGCAGGGATGGGCTGATTAGGCAGGTGGTGGTGTTGGCTTGTTTTTTCAGACGGAGAACACTGGTTGCAGGTTTTTCAAAAGAGATGGGAGGACGAGGGGTCCTGCCCTAATGAAAAGGGAGCTTGAGAGTGGTTTGAGAGAATGCTGTCATCTGTGGGCCTTCTCCCTGACTTGTTGCCGTGTGCTGCGCCCCCCCCTTCCCCGCCTTGTGCCCTTTATTGGTTTTGTCAAGACCCTGGCTCCTTACTGCTTGCATCTTTTGTCTCAGTCATTTGCCCTTAGCTATCCTCTTTATGCTATGGCTAGTGCTATTTGCATGTTGTAGGGCTTGTCTAGAGCAGTGGAGTGTGTAGTGGTGGGTTGGGGCTTTCTGCCTGATGGTGTGTGTGTGTGCATGTTTCCTCATGGATGTATGTGGCTGTGTGTACATGTCTTGTTCTTTTTGTGTGGAGTAGAGTTTCCAGGTTCCCTCTTAGTGATCTGTTTTTCCTCTGCTCTTTCAGGTGCTGTATGGACCTTTTGCCTTCACAGCTGAGGAGTTGAGGTGAGGCAGAGTGACTGGAGAGAAGGGTGTGTTCCTAGATCTAGGAGTAGTCACCCCTGCCCAATGGAGGAGTCGCTTGATTTGTGTGTGTTCTAGGTGTCATCACGGCCCCGATACCAGAGTGAGGATCTGACACAGAGCAGGTGAGCGGAATGACAACAATGCTTTGGGGCAGACTGTTTTTGTGAGTGAGGTTGCAGCTGTCAGTTTATACAGGTGACCACTTGTGCTGCGGTTTGGCAGGTGATGGAGGTGAACAAGGCCACCAAAATAAGAAGACTGAGGAAGATGCATCTGCCTGTCAAGGATGGCTCCCAAAGTCCTGTGGTGACCCCGTGCCCTGTGAAAGCTAAGTGAAGGGATAGAAGGTGTCGGGCCGTCTTGAGCGTGTGCGTCTTGAGCGTGTGCTGCCAGGCCATCTAGTATGGTTGCCTCTCTTGGATGAGTGGTGCGTGAGTGATGATTTGGGTGTTGCACAGCAGACGGTGTGGGTGTGTTGGGGCAGGCAGGTCTGGTGTGTTTCTCTCTGGTCTGTGTTGTAGCTGTGTGTTGTTTTGCTCAGGTTTCAATGTTGCTCTAGTTGTTTGGGTTTTGGCATGCCTCTAGCACTATGGCAAGTAGGAAGTAGCATAATGTGGCCATAGTAGCCTAGGGCAGTGATTGGTCAGCCTGTGTCTTCCTTTTGATTTGTTGGTTGATTTTTAAGAAGCAGGGATGGGTTGATCAGGCAGGTGGGTGTGTTGGTTTGTTTTTTCAGATGCAGAGCAGTGTTTGCAGATCATTCAAAAGAGATGGGAGGACAAGGGGTCCTGGCTTAATGAGAGAGTGAGCTTGAGAGTGGTTGAAAAGAATGCTGTCATCTGTGGGTCTTCTCCTTGACTTGTTGCCTTGCGCCGCCCCCCCCGCCTTGCGCCGCCCCCCCCGCCTTGCGCCGCCCCCCCGCCTTGCGCCGCCCCCCCCGCCTTGCGCCGCCCCCCCCGCCTTGCGCTCTTTACTGGTTTTGTCAAGGCCCTGGCACCTTATTGCTTGAATCTTTTTGTCTCAGTCATTTGCTCTTAGCTAACCTCTTTATGCTATGGCTAGCGCTATTTGAATGTTGTAGGGCTTGTCTAGAGCAGCTCAGTGTGTAGTGGTGGGTTAGGGCTTTCTGCCCGATGGTGCGTGTGCATGTTTGCTCGTGTGTGTGTGTGCGGTTGTGTGTACATGTCTTTTTCTTTTTGTGTTAGGTAGAGTTTCTAAGTTACCTCTTAGTGATCTGTTTTTCCTCTGCTCTTTCAGGTGCTGTATGGACCTTTTGCCTTCACAGCTGAGGAGTTGAGGTGAGGCAGAGCGACTGGAGAGAAGGATGCGTCACTAGATCTAGGAGTAGTCGCCCCTGCCCAATGGAGGAGTCGCTTGATTTGTGTGTGTTCTAGGTGTCATCACAGCCCCGATACCAGAGTGAGGATCTGACACAGAGCAGGTGAGCGGAATGACAGCAGTACTTTGGGGCAGACTGTTTTTGCGGGTGAGGTGGGAGCTGATGGTTTACACGGGTGACCACTTGTGCTGCGGTTTGGCAGGTGATGGATATGAACAAGGTCTCCAAAATAAGAAGACTGAAGAAGATGCATCTGCCTGTCGAGGATGGCTCCCAAAGTCCTGTGGTGACCCTGTGTCCTGAAAAAGCTAAGTGAAGGGATAGAAGGTGTCGGGCTGTCTCGAGTGTGTGCGCGTCTTGAGCGTGTGCTGCCAGGCCATCTAGTATGGTTGCCTCTCTTCGGTGAGTGGTGCGTGAGTGATGTTTTGGGTTTTGCACAGGAGGCAGTGTGGGTTTGCTGGGGCAGGCAGTTCCAGTGTGTTTCTCTCTGATCGGTGGTGTACCTGTATGGTGTTTTGCTCTGGTTTTGAGCTTGCTCTTGTTCTTTGGGTTTTGGCATGCATCTAGGACTATAGCAAGTAGGAAGTAGTGGAATGTGGCAACAATAGCCTGGAGCAGTGATTGGTCAGCCTGTGTCTCCCTCCAGATGTATTTATTGATTTCAAAGGAGCGGGGCGGGGCGTTGGTTAGGTGGATGGGTGTGTGTGTTTGTTTTTTCAGGTGGAGAGTAGTGTTTGCAGATTTCTCAAAAGAGATGGTCGGACAAAGGGTTGTGCCCTAATGAGAAGGTGAGCTTGAGAGTGGTTGGAAACAGAATGTTGTCCTTAGTGGACTTTGTTGCTGACTTTGCCGCCTCGCGCCGCCCCCTTTGCCGCCTCGCGCCGCCCCCTTTGCCGCCTCGCGCCGCCCCCTTTGCCGCCTCGCGCCGCCCCCTTTGCCGCCTTGCGCCGCCCCCTTTATTGGTTTTGTGCCAAGGCCTTGGCTCCTTATTCTTTGCCTCTCTTGCCTCAATATTTTGTCCTTAGCCAGCCCCTTTCTGTCATGGGCAGTTGTATTTTAATGTCTTAAATCTTGTCTGGAGTATATGTGTGACTGTGTTGTGGCAAATTAGGGCTTTGTGTCTGTGTGTGGGTGTGTTGGCGTGTGTGTTTCCAGAGTGGTCTGTAGTATAGCAGTTACCGGTTGTCCTTTTAGGGTGTTCATGATTGTGCTCATGGACCATTTTACCTAGGGAATTAGGAAGTTGGTGGTTTTAGCTGTTGGAGCGGATTGCCTTGAGCGGCTAGTGGTATGTTGGTTGGTTTTGGTCATGCTTGTGTCTAATTCTGCATGTGTAATGCCTTTGTTTTTCCCTAGGTTGTAGCTAGCATTTAGAAATGTTTTAACTTTTTTTGAATAAAATCTAGCTGAGGGGTGTGTGTGTGTGTGTGTGTTTTGTGGGTTTGTGGTGGTGGGAATGGTGTTTTTTCTCCTCGGTCCGGCCGCTCTGCGAGGCGATCGTCATCGCCCAAGTTTGCCTCAGCGTTTGGTCCCGGGGCCAGAGTTTTCCGGGTAGGGTGTTTTTTGGTGGTGCCGAGTAACCCTGTTACTGGGTGTTTTCTGAACAGGTAGTGGTATTTGCCTATTCCAATAGGATATCTAATGGGTGCCGGTGCTAGGGCTGTTGTGGGCGTGGATGATGCTGCGTGTTTTCCTGGAATGTTGCTAAACTTGCATACTCAATGACCTGTTTTATTTTCCAGGTTGTAGCTAGGATTTAGAAATTTTTAACTTTAAAAAAAAAATCCCAGCCGGGGTTTTTTTTTTTTTTCCCGGCTGGGTTTTTTTTTTTCCTCGGTCCCGGCCACTCTGCGAGGCGATGGTCGTCGCCAAAGTTCGCACGGAGTCAGGTTCCGGGACCGGGGTTTTTTAGGCAGGGAGGTTTTTCGGGGCGCTCGGTAACGTGGTTACTGGGCGCTCTCCGAAAACCCAGTGGCGTTTGCCCATTACTGTGGAAGGCTATGTAGTACCTTCTGGTGGCTGTGAGCGGGTGCGGTGCGATTGCAGAGGCGGGTGTTGCGATACCTCTGGAACTGATGCAGCGTGTGAGCGTATTCTGTTCTGGCTTCACTTTTAATGTAGGCCGTTACCGCTCTGGTCTTTCTGGGTTTCTTTGCAGGTGCTGAGTGTGAGGAACGGTACGGTCGCACATTCTATGTTTCCTCTTGGGATGGTAAACACGTTTCCTTTTCCCAACAGCTAGTTAGGAAAACACAACTGTAAATATTGCTCCAAAAATAAAAGATGTTGGAGTCTCTGTATTTTTTCTAATAAAGTTGGTTTTGTGGTCAGTCATTTCAAATAAAGATAATTTTGGTGGTGATGGTGTCTTTCTTGAAGTACATGCTTTCCTCTTACACCTCTTTTTTCCTTGCCCTCTTAAATCTACCCTTTTGCCCTTTCCTCTTTATCCCTATATTTTCCTCTTTTCCCTTAATTTTATCCTTACCCTTGTCAAAACAGGAAGCCTGAATTTTGCAGTCTTCCTATTTTTATCTTGGGCCGCCTTGCTCTTTGCTCCGCCTTGCTCTTTGCTCCGCCTTGCTCTTTGCTCCGCCTTGCTCTTTGCTCCGCCTTGCTCTTTGCTCCGCCTTGCTCTTTGCTCCGCCTTGCTCTTTGCTCCGCCTTGCTCTTTGCTCCGCCTTGCTCTTTGCTCCGCCTTGCTCTTTTCCTTCTTTGCTCTTTGCTCCGCCTTCCTCTTTGGCTCTTTTCCTCTTTGCTCTTTGCTCTACCCTTCTCTTTTCCTCTTTTGCTCTTTTGCTCTTTGCTCTGCCTTCCTTTTTTCCTCTTTTGCGCTTTGCTCTACCTTTCTCTTTTGTTCCTTTGCTCTAACTTTCTCTTTTGCTCTTTTGCTCTTAGCTCTATCCTTCTTTTGTTCTCTTTTGCTTTTTGCTCTGCCTTCCTCTTTGCCCCTTTGCTCTTTTACTTTTTGCTCTCGTTTCCTTTTTTTCCTTTTTTGATCTTTCCTCAACTTTTCTCTTTACTCTTTGCCTCTTCCTTCCTTTTTTCAAGCATACTAGCTGGGAGTAAAAAAGTAAATAATAATAATGATAATAGAAATTTTAATTATTATTTGCTTTTTTACTCCCAGCTAGTATCCTTTTCTTGGCTAGATCTCATTCCATATGCAAATGAGCCCTGCCAACCCCTAAATACTTATTATTTTTCTTCTTTTTATTCATACCCTATACACACCCTACATACACCACACACCACCCAGGCCATAAACAGACCCACGCACAGGCAGAATTAGCATAAAAGGCTTAAGGATTTAGGGGTGAGAGAGGTGGGGGTCAGGGTCACAGGGTGAGGGTGAGGAAACCACAACAGGCATTTGGGGTTAAGGGGTTGGGGTTAAGGGGTTGGGATTAAGGGGTGAGGGTTAGGGGTGAGGGTGACGGTGAGGGTTAAGGGTTAAAGGTTAAGGGTTAAGGGGTTAGGGTTAAGGGGTTAGGGTGAGGGTGAGGTTTAGGGTTTAGGGTTTAGGGTTTAGGGGTTAGGGTTAGGGTTAGGGTTAGGGTTAGGGTTAGGGTTAGGGTTAGGGTTAGGGTTTAGGGTTAGGGTTAGGGTTAGGGTTAGGGTTAGGGTTAGGGTTAGGGTTAGGGTTAGGGGTTAGGGTTAGGGTTAGGGTTAGGGTTAGGGTTAGGGTTAGGGTTAGGGTTAGGGTTAGGGTTAGGGTTAGGGTTAGGGTTAGGGTTAGGGTTAGGGTTAGGGTTAGGGTTAGGTTAGGGTTAGGGTTAGGGTTAGGGTTAGGGTTAGGGTTAGGGTTAGGGTTAGGGTTAGGGTTAGGGTTAGGGTTAGGGTTAGGGTTAGGGTTAGGGTTAGGGTTAGGGTTAGGGTTAGGGTTAGGGTTAGGGTTAGGGTTAGGGTTAGGGTTAGGTTAGGGTTAGGGTTAGGGTTAGGGTTAGGGTTAGGGTTAGGGTTGGGGTTGGGGTTAGGGTTAGGGTTAGGGTTAGGGTTAGGGTTAGGGTTAGGGTTAGGGTTAGGGTTAGGGTTAGGGTTAGGGTTAGGGTTAGGGTTAGGGTTAGGGTTAGGGTTAGGGTTAGGGTTAGGGTTAGGGTTAGGGTTAGGGTTAGGGTTAGGGTTAGGGTTAGGGTTAGGGTTAGGGTTAGGGTTAGGGTTAGGGTTAGGGTTAGGGTTAGGGTTAGGGTTAGGGTTAGGGTTAGGGTTAGGGTTAGGGTTAGGGTTAGGGTTAGGGTTAGGGTTAGGGTTAGGGTTAGGGTTAGGGTTAGGGTTAGGGTTAGGGTTAGGGTTAGGGTTAGGGTTAGGGTTAGGGTTAGGGTTAGGGTTAGGGTTAGGGTTAGGGTTAGGGTTAGGGTTAGGGTTAGGGTTAGGGTTAGGGTTAGGGTTAGGGTTAGGGTTAGGGTTAGGGTTAGGGTTAGGGTTAGGGTTAGGGTTAGGGTTAGGGTTAGGGTTAGGGTTAGGGTTAGGGTTAGGGTTAGGGTTAGGGTTAGGGTTAGGGTTAGGGTTAGGGTTAGGGTTAGGGTTAGGGTTAGGGTTAGGGTTAGGGTTAGGGTTAGGGTTAGGGTTAGGGTTAGGGTTAGGGTTAGGGTTAGGGTTAGGGTTAGGGTTAGGGTTAGGGTTAGGGTTAGGGTTAGGGTTAGGGTTAGGGTTAGGGTTAGGGTTAGGGTTAGGGTTAGGGTTAGGGTTAGGGTTAGGGTTAGGGTTAGGGTTAGGGTTAGGGTTAGGGTTAGGGTTAGGGTTAGGGTTAGGGTTAGGGTTAGGGTTAGGGTTAGGGTTAGGGTTAGGGTTAGGGTTAGGGTTAGGGTTAGGGTTAGGGTTAGGGTTAGGGTTAGGGTTAGGGTTAGGGTTAGGGTTAGGGTTAGGGTTAGGGTTAGGGTTAGGGTTAGGGTTAGGGTTAGGGTTAGGGTTAGGGTTAGGGTTAGGGTTAGGGTTAGGGTTAGGGTTAGGGTTAGGGTTAGGGTTAGGGTTAGGGTTAGGGTTAGGGTTAGGGTTAGGGTTAGGGTTAGGGTTAGGGTTAGGGTTAGGGTTAGGGTTAGGGTTAGGGTTAGGGTTAGGGTTAGGGTTAGGGTTAGGGTTAGGGTTAGGGTTAGGGTTAGGGTTAGGGTTAGGGTTAGGGTTAGGGTTAGGGTTAGGGTTAGGGTTAGGGTTAGGGTTAGGGTTAGGGTTAGGGTTAGGGTTAGGGTTAGGGTTAGGGTTAGGGTTAGGGTTAGGGTTAGGGTTAGGGTTAGGGTTAGGGTTAGGGTTAGGGTTAGGGTTAGGGTTAGGGTTAGGGTTAGGGTTAGGGTTAGGGTTAGGGTTAGGGTTAGGGTTAGGGTTAGGGTTAGGGTTAGGGTTAGGGTTAGGGTTAGGGTTAGGGTTAGGGTTAGGGTTAGGGTTAGGGTTAGGGTTAGGGTTAGGGTTAGGGTTAGGGTTAGGGTTAGGGTTAGGGTTAGGGTTAGGGTTAGGGTTAGGGTTAGGGTTAGGGTTAGGGTTAGGGTTAGGGTTAGGGTTAGGGTTAGGGTTAGGGTTAGGGTTAGGGTTAGGGTTAGGGTTAGGGTTAGGGTTAGGGTTAGGGTTAGGGTTAGGGTTAGGGTTAGGGTTAGGGTTAGGGTTAGGGTTAGGGTTAGGGTTAGGGTTAGGGTTAGGGTTAGGGTTAGGGTTAGGGTTAGGGTTAGGGTTAGGGTTAGGGTTAGGGTTAGGGTTAGGGTTAGGGTTAGGGTTAGGGTTAGGGTTAGGGTTAGGGTTAGGGTTAGGGTTAGGGTTAGGGTTAGGGTTAGGGTTAGGGTTAGGGTTAGGGTTAGGGTTAGGGTTAGGGTTAGGGTTAGGGTTAGGGTTAGGGTTAGGGTTAGGGTTAGGGTTAGGGTTAGGGTTAGGGTTAGGGTTAGGGTTAGGGTTAGGGTTAGGGTTAGGGTTAGGGTTAGGGTTAGGGTTAGGGTTAGGGTTAGGGTTAGGGTTAGGGTTAGGGTTAGGGTTAGGGTTAGGGTTAGGGTTAGGGTTAGGGTTAGGGTTAGGGTTAGGGTTAGGGTTAGGGTTAGGGTTAGGGTTAGGGTTAGGGTTAGGGTTAGGGTTAGGGTTAGGGTTAGGGTTAGGGTTAGGGTTAGGGTTAGGGTTAGGGTTAGGGTTAGGGTTAGGGTTAGGGTTAGGGTTAGGGTTAGGGTTAGGGTTAGGGTTAGGGTTAGGGTTAGGGTTAGGGTTAGGGTTAGGGTTAGGGTTAGGGTTAGGGTTAGGGTTAGGGTTAGGGTTAGGGTTAGGGTTAGGGTTAGGGTTAGGGTTAGGGTTAGGGTTAGGGTTAGGGTTAGGGTTAGGGTTAGGGTTAGGGTTAGGGTTAGGGTTAGGGTTAGGGTTAGGGTTAGGGTTAGGGTTAGGGTTAGGGTTAGGGTTAGGGTTAGGGTTAGGGTTAGGGTTAGGGTTAGGGTTAGGGTTAGGGTTAGGGTTAGGGTTAGGGTTAGGGTTAGGGTTAGGGTTAGGGTTAGGGTTAGGGTTAGGGTTAGGGTTAGGGTTAGGGTTAGGGTTAGGGTTAGGGTTAGGGTTAGGGTTAGGGTTAGGGTTAGGGTTAGGGTTAGGGTTAGGGTTAGGGTTAGGGTTAGGGTTAGGGTTAGGGTTAGGGTTAGGGTTAGGGTTAGGGTTAGGGTTAGGGTTAGGGTTAGGGTTAGGGTTAGGGTTAGGGTTAGGGTTAGGGTTAGGGTTAGGGTTAGGGTTAGGGTTAGGGTTAGGGTTAGGGTTAGGGTTAGGGTTAGGGTTAGGGTTAGGGTTAGGGTTAGGGTTAGGGTTAGGGTTAGGGTTAGGGTTAGGGTTAGGGTTAGGGTTAGGGTTAGGGTTAGGGTTAGGGTTAGGGTTAGGGTTAGGGTTAGGGTTAGGGTTAGGGTTAGGGTTAGGGTTAGGGTTAGGGTTAGGGTTAGGGTTAGGGTTAGGGTTAGGGTTAGGGTTAGGGTTAGGGTTAGGGTTAGGGTTAGGGTTAGGGTTAGGGTTAGGGTTAGGGTTAGGGTTAGGGTTAGGGTTAGGGTTAGGGTTAGGGTTAGGGTTAGGGTTAGGGTTAGGGTTAGGGTTAGGGTTAGGGTTAGGGTTAGGGTTAGGGTTAGGGTTAGGGTTAGGGTTAGGGTTAGGGTTAGGGTTAGGGTTAGGGTTAGGGTTAGGGTTAGGGTTAGGGTTAGGGTTAGGGTTAGGGTTAGGGTTAGGGTTAGGGTTAGGGTTAGGGTTAGGGTTAGGGTTAGGGTTAGGGTTAGGGTTAGGGTTAGGGTTAGGGTTAGGGTTAGGGTTAGGGTTAGGGTTAGGGTTAGGGTTAGGGTTAGGGTTAGGGTTAGGGTTAGGGTTAGGGTTAGGGTTAGGGTTAGGGTTAGGGTTAGGGTTAGGGTTAGGGTTAGGGTTAGGGTTAGGGTTAGGGTTAGGGTTAGGGTTAGGGTTAGGGTTAGGGTTAGGGTTAGGGTTAGGGTTAGGGTTAGGGTTAGGGTTAGGGTTAGGGTTAGGGTTAGGGTTAGGGTTAGGGTTAGGGTTAGGGTTAGGGTTAGGGTTAGGGTTAGGGTTAGGGTTAGGGTTAGGGTTAGGGTTAGGGTTAGGGTTAGGGTTAGGGTTAGGGTTAGGGTTAGGGTTAGGGTTAGGGTTAGGGTTAGGGTTAGGGTTAGGGTTAGGGTTAGGGTTAGGGTTAGGGTTAGGGTTAGGGTTAGGGTTAGGGTTAGGGTTAGGGTTAGGGTTAGGGTTAGGGTTAGGGTTAGGGTTAGGGTTAGGGTTAGGGTTAGGGTTAGGGTTAGGGTTAGGGTTAGGGTTAGGGTTAGGGTTAGGGTTAGGGTTAGGGTTAGGGTTAGGGTTAGGGTTAGGGTTAGGGTTAGGGTTAGGGTTAGGGTTAGGGTTAGGGTTAGGGTTAGGGTTAGGGTTAGGGTTAGGGTTAGGGTTAGGGTTAGGGTTAGGGTTAGGGTTAGGGTTAGGGTTAGGGTTAGGGTTAGGGTTAGGGTTAGGGTTAGGGTTAGGGTTAGGGTTAGGGTTAGGGTTAGGGTTAGGGTTAGGGTTAGGGTTAGGGTTAGGGTTAGGGTTAGGGTTAGGGTTAGGGTTAGGGTTAGGGTTAGGGTTAGGGTTAGGGTTAGGGTTAGGGTTAGGGTTAGGGTTAGGGTTAGGGTTAGGGTTAGGGTTAGGGTTAGGGTTAGGGTTAGGGTTAGGGTTAGGGTTAGGGTTAGGGTTAGGGTTAGGGTTAGGGTTAGGGTTAGGGTTAGGGTTAGGGTTAGGGTTAGGGTTAGGGTTAGGGTTAGGGTTAGGGTTAGGGTTAGGGTTAGGGTTAGGGTTAGGGTTAGGGTTAGGGTTAGGGTTAGGGTTAGGGTTAGGGTTAGGGTTAGGGTTAGGGTTAGGGTTAGGGTTAGGGTTAGGGTTAGGGTTAGGGTTAGGGTTAGGGTTAGGGTTAGGGTTAGGGTTAGGGTTAGGGTTAGGGTTAGGGTTAGGGTTAGGGTTAGGGTTAGGGTTAGGGTTAGGGTTAGGGTTAGGGTTAGGGTTAGGGTTAGGGTTAGGGTTAGGGTTAGGGTTAGGGTTAGGGTTAGGGTTAGGGTTAGGGTTAGGGTTAGGGTTAGGGTTAGGGTTAGGGTTAGGGTTAGGGTTAGGGTTAGGGTTAGGGTTAGGGTTAGGGTTAGGGTTAGGGTTAGGGTTAGGGTTAGGGTTAGGGTTAGGGTTAGGGTTAGGGTTAGGGTTAGGGTTAGGGTTAGGGTTAGGGTTAGGGTTAGGGTTAGGGTTAGGGTTAGGGTTAGGGTTAGGGTTAGGGTTAGGGTTAGGGTTAGGGTTAGGGTTAGGGTTAGGGTTAGGGTTAGGGTTAGGGTTAGGGTTAGGGTTAGGGTTAGGGTTAGGGTTAGGGTTAGGGTTAGGGTTAGGGTTAGGGTTAGGGTTAGGGTTAGGGTTAGGGTTAGGGTTAGGGTTAGGGTTAGGGTTAGGGTTAGGGTTAGGGTTAGGGTTAGGGTTAGGGTTAGGGTTAGGGTTAGGGTTAGGGTTAGGGTTAGGGTTAGGGTTAGGGTTAGGGTTAGGGTTAGGGTTAGGGTTAGGGTTAGGGTTAGGGTTAGGGTTAGGGTTAGGGTTAGGGTTAGGGTTAGGGTTAGGGTTAGGGTTAGGGTTAGGGTTAGGGTTAGGGTTAGGGTTAGGGTTAGGGTTAGGGTTAGGGTTAGGGTTAGGGTTAGGGTTAGGGTTAGGGTTAGGGTTAGGGTTAGGGTTAGGGTTAGGGTTAGGGTTAGGGTTAGGGTTAGGGTTAGGGTTAGGGTTAGGGTTAGGGTTAGGGTTAGGGTTAGGGTTAGGGTTAGGGTTAGGGTTAGGGTTAGGGTTAGGGTTAGGGTTAGGGTTAGGGTTAGGGTTAGGGTTAGGGTTAGGGTTAGGGTTAGGGTTAGGGTTAGGGTTAGGGTTAGGGTTAGGGTTAGGGTTAGGGTTAGGGTTAGGGTTAGGGTTAGGGTTAGGGTTAGGGTTAGGGTTAGGGTTAGGGTTAGGGTTAGGGTTAGGGTTAGGGTTAGGGTTAGGGTTAGGGTTAGGGTTAGGGTTAGGGTTAGGGTTAGGGTTAGGGTTAGGGTTAGGGTTAGGGTTAGGGTTAGGGTTAGGGTTAGGGTTAGGGTTAGGGTTAGGGTTAGGGTTAGGGTTAGGGTTAGGGTTAGGGTTAGGGTTAGGGTTAGGGTTAGGGTTAGGGTTAGGGTTAGGGTTAGGGTTAGGGTTAGGGTTAGGGTTAGGGTTAGGGTTAGGGTTAGGGTTAGGGTTAGGGTTAGGGTTAGGGTTAGGGTTAGGGTTAGGGTTAGGGTTAGGGTTAGGGTTAGGGTTAGGGTTAGGGTTAGGGTTAGGGTTAGGGTTAGGGTTAGGGTTAGGGTTAGGGTTAGGGTTAGGGTTAGGGTTAGGGTTAGGGTTAGGGTTAGGGTTAGGGTTAGGGTTAGGGTTAGGGTTAGGGTTAGGGTTAGGGTTAGGGTTAGGGTTAGGGTTAGGGTTAGGGTTAGGGTTAGGGTTAGGGTTAGGGTTAGGGTTAGGGTTAGGGTTAGGGTTAGGGTTAGGGTTAGGGTTAGGGTTAGGGTTAGGGTTAGGGTTAGGGTTAGGGTTAGGGTTAGGGTTAGGGTTAGGGTTAGGGTTAGGGTTAGGGTTAGGGTTAGGGTTAGGGTTAGGGTTAGGGTTAGGGTTAGGGTTAGGGTTAGGGTTAGGGTTAGGGTTAGGGTTAGGGTTAGGGTTAGGGTTAGGGTTAGGGTTAGGGTTAGGGTTAGGGTTAGGGTTAGGGTTAGGGTTAGGGTTAGGGTTAGGGTTAGGGTTAGGGTTAGGGTTAGGGTTAGGGTTAGGGTTAGGGTTAGGGTTAGGGTTAGGGTTAGGGTTAGGGTTAGGGTTAGGGTTAGGGTTAGGGTTAGGGTTAGGGTTAGGGTTAGGGTTAGGGTTAGGGTTAGGGTTAGGGTTAGGGTTAGGGTTAGGGTTAGGGTTAGGGTTAGGGTTAGGGTTAGGGTTAGGGTTAGGGTTAGGGTTAGGGTTAGGGTTAGGGTTAGGGTTAGGGTTAGGGTTAGGGTTAGGGTTAGGGTTAGGGTTAGGGTTAGGGTTAGGGTTAGGGTTAGGGTTAGGGTTAGGGTTAGGGTTAGGGTTAGGGTTAGGGTTAGGGTTAGGGTTAGGGTTAGGGTTAGGGTTAGGGTTAGGGTTAGGGTTAGGGTTAGGGTTAGGGTTAGGGTTAGGGTTAGGGTTAGGGTTAGGGTTAGGGTTAGGGTTAGGGTTAGGGTTAGGGTTAGGGTTAGGGTTAGGGTTAGGGTTAGGGTTAGGGTTAGGGTTAGGGTTAGGGTTAGGGTTAGGGTTAGGGTTAGGGTTAGGGTTAGGGTTAGGGTTAGGGTTAGGGTTAGGGTTAGGGTTAGGGTTAGGGTTAGGGTTAGGGTTAGGGTTAGGGTTAGGGTTAGGGTTAGGGTTAGGGTTAGGGTTAGGGTTAGGGTTAGGGTTAGGGTTAGGGTTAGGGTTAGGGTTAGGGTTAGGGTTAGGGTTAGGGTTAGGGTTAGGGTTAGGGTTAGGGTTAGGGTTAGGGTTAGGGTTAGGGTTAGGGTTAGGGTTAGGGTTAGGGTTAGGGTTAGGGTTAGGGTTAGGGTTAGGGTTAGGGTTAGGGTTAGGGTTAGGGTTAGGGTTAGGGTTAGGGTTAGGGTTAGGGTTAGGGTTAGGGTTAGGGTTAGGGTTAGGGTTAGGGTTAGGGTTAGGGTTAGGGTTAGGGTTAGGGTTAGGGTTAGGGTTAGGGTTAGGGTTAGGGTTAGGGTTAGGGTTAGGGTTAGGGTTAGGGTTAGGGTTAGGGTTAGGGTTAGGGTTAGGGTTAGGGTTAGGGTTAGGGTTAGGGTTAGGGTTAGGGTTAGGGTTAGGGTTAGGGTTAGGGTTAGGGTTAGGGTTAGGGTTAGGGTTAGGGTTAGGGTTAGGGTTAGGGTTAGGGTTAGGGTTAGGGTTAGGGTTAGGGTTAGGGTTAGGGTTAGGGTTAGGGTTAGGGTTAGGGTTAGGGTTAGGGTTAGGGTTAGGGTTAGGGTTAGGGTTAGGGTTAGGGTTAGGGTTAGGGTTAGGGTTAGGGTTAGGGTTAGGGTTAGGGTTAGGGTTAGGGTTAGGGTTAGGAGGTTAGGGTTAGGGTTAGGGTTAGGGTTAGGGTTAGGGTTAGGGTTAGGGTTAGGGTTAGGGTTAGGGTTAGGGTTAGGGTTAGGGTTAGGGTTAGGGTTAGGGTTAGGGTTAGGGTTAGGGTTAGGGTTAGGGTTAGGGTTAGGGTTAGGGTTAGGGTTAGGGTTAGGGTTAGGGTTAGGGTTAGGGTTAGGGTTAGGGTTAGGGTTAGGGTTAGGGTTAGGGTTAGGGTTAGGGTTAGGGTTAGGGTTAGGGTTAGGGTTAGGGTTAGGGTTAGGGTTAGGGTTAGGGTTAGGGTTAGGGTTAGGGTTAGGGTTAGGGTTAGGGTTAGGGTTAGGGTTAGGGTTAGGGTTAGGGTTAGGGTTAGGGTTAGGGTTAGGGTTAGGGTTAGGGTTAGGGTTAGGGTTAGGGTTAGGGTTAGGGTTAGGGTTAGGGTTAGGGTTAGGGTTAGGGTTAGGGTTAGGGTTAGGGTTAGGGTTAGGGTTAGGGTTAGGGTTAGGGTTAGGGTTAGGGTTAGGGTTAGGGTTAGGGTTAGGGTTAGGGTTAGGGTTAGGGTTAGGGTTAGGGTTAGGGTTAGGGTTAGGGTTAGGGTTAGGGTTAGGGTTAGGGTTAGGGTTAGGGTTAGGGTTAGGGTTAGGGTTAGGGTTAGGGTTAGGGTTAGGGTTAGGGTTAGGGTTAGGGTTAGGGTTAGGGTTAGGGTTAGGGTTAGGGTTAGGGTTAGGGTTAGGGTTAGGGTTAGGGTTAGGGTTAGGGTTAGGGTTA
>NW_028289753.1:0-37850 GCF_059628265.1 Tinamus guttatus | reverse complement strand
TAGCACCAACGCGCTGCTAAAGCGTTTCGCAGAAAACACCAAAGAACCTGTTTCTCTCTCCAACCACAAAGCGTGCGCAGCACGAGTCTTGGCACAGCAGAACACTTCCCCTGGCATGCCCTTTGCAGCCTCACTCCAAACGGGGCTCTCCGCTTCATCCATCCCCTGACTCCATACTAGCACCAACAGGCTGCTAAAGCGTTTCGCAGAAAACACCAAGGAACCTGTTTCTCACTCCAACCACAAAGCGTGCGCAGCACGAGTCTTGCCACAGCAGAACACTTCCCTTGGCATGCCCTTTGCAGCCTCACTCCAAACGGGGCTCTCTGCTTCATCCATCCCCTGACTCCATACTAGCACCAACAGGCTGCTAAAGCGTTTCGCAGAAAACACCAAGGAACCTGTTTCTCACTCCAACCACAAAGCGTGCGCAGCACGAGTCTTGGCACAGCAGAACACTTCCCTTGGCATGCCCTTTGCAGCCTCACTCCAAACGGGGCTCTCCGCTTCATCCATCCCCTAATTCCATACTAGCACCAACGTGCTGCTAAAGCGTTTCGCAGAAAACACCAAAGAACGTGTTTCTCACTCCAACCACAAAGCGTGCGCAGCACGAGTCTTGGCACAGCAGAACACTTCCCCTGGCATGCCCTTTGCAGCCTCACTCCAAACGGGGCTCTCCGCTTCATCCATCCCCTGACTCCATATTAGCACCAACAGGCTGCTAAAGCGTTTCGCAGAAAACACCAAAGAACCTGTTTCTCACTCCAACCACAAAGCGTGCGCAGCACGAGTCTTGGCACAGCAGAACACTTCCCCTGGCATGCCCTTTGCAGCCTCACTCCAAACGGGGCTCTCCGCTTCATCCATCCCCTGACTCCATACTAGCACCAACAGGCTGCTAAAGCGTTTCGCAGAAAACACCAAGGAACCTGTTTCTCACTCCAACCACAAAGCGTGCGCAGCACGAGTCTTGGCACAGCAGAACACTTCCCTTGGCATGCCATTTGCAGCCTCACTCCAAACGGGGCTCTCCGCTTCATCCATCCCCTGACTCCATACTAGCACCAACAGGCTGCTAAAGCGTTTCGCAGAAAACACCAAGGAACCTGTTTCTCACTCCAAGCACAAAGCGTGCGCAGCACGAGTCTTGGCACAGCAAAACACTTCTCTTGGCATGCCCTTTGCAGCCTCACTCCAAACGGGGCTCTCCGCTTCATCCATCCCCTGACTCCATACTAGCACCAACGGGCTGCTAAAGCGTTTCGCAGAAAACACCAAGAAACCTGTTTCTCACTCCAAGCACAAAGCATGCGCAGCACGAGTCTTGGCACAGCAAAACACTTCCTTTGGCATGCCCTTTGCAGCCTCACTCCAAACGGGGCTCTCCGCTTCATCCATCCCCTGACTCCATACTAGCACCAACGGGCTGCTAAAGCGTTTCGCAGAAAACACCAAGGAACCTGTTTCTCACTCCAAGCACAAAGCGTGCGCAGCACGAGTTTTGGCACAGCAAAACACTTCCTTTGGCATGCCCTTTGCAGCCTCACTCCAAACGGGGCTCTCTGCTTCATCCATCCCCTGACTCCATACTAGCACCAATGGGCTGCTAAAGCGTTTCGCAGAAAACACCAAGGAACCTGTTTCTCACTCCAACCACAAAGCGTGCGCAGCACGAGTCTTGGCACAGCAGAACACTTCCTTTGGCATGCCCTTTGCAGCCTCACTCCAAACGGGGCTCTCCGCTTCATCCATCCCCTGACTCCATACTAGCACCAACGGGCTGCTAAAGCGTTTCGCAGAAAACACCAAGGAACCTGTTTCTCACTCCAAGCACAAAGCGTGCGCAGCACGAGTTTTGGCACAGCAAAACACTTCCTTTGGCATGCCCTTTGCAGCCTCACTCCAAACGGGGCTCTCTGCTTCATCCATCCCCTGACTCCATACTAGCACCAACGGGCTGCTAAAGCGTTTCGCAGAAAACACCAAGGAACCTGTTTCTCACTCCAAGCACAAAGCGTGCGCAGCACGAGTCTTGGCACAGCAAAACACTTCTCTTGGCATGCCCTTTGCAGCCTCACTCCAAACGGGGCTCTCCGCTTCATCCATCCCCTGACTCCATACTAGCACCAACGGGCTGCTAAAGCGTTTCGCAGAAAACACCAAGGAACCTGTTTCTCACTCCAAGCACAAAGCGTGCGCAGCACGAGTCTTGGCACAGCAAAACACTTCCTTTGGCATGCCCTTTGCAGCCTCACTCCAAACGGGGCTCTCCGCTTCATCCATCCCCTGACTCCATACTAGCACCAACGGGCTGCTAAAGCGTTTCGCAGAAAACACCAAGGAACCTGTTTCTCACTCCAAGCACAAAGCGTGCGCAGCACGAGTCTTGGCACAGCAAAACACTTCCTTTGGCATGCCCTTTGCAGCCTCACTCCAAACGGGGCTCTCCGCTTCATCCATCCCCTGACTCCATACTAGCACCAACGGGCTGCTAAAGCGTTTCGCAGAAAACACCAAGGAACCTGTTTCTCACTCCAACCACAAAGCGTGCGCAGCACGAGTCTTGGCACAGCAAAACACTTCTCTTGGCATGCCCTTTGCAGCCTCACTCCAAACGGGGCTCTCCGCTTCATCCATCCCCTGACTCCATACTAGCACCAACGGGCTGCTAAAGCGTTTCGCAGAAAACACCAAGGAACCTGTTTCTCACTCCAAGCACAAAGCGTGCGCAGCACGAGTCTTGGCACAGCAAAACACTTCCTTTGGCATGCCCTTTGCAGCCTCACTCCAAACGGGGCTCTCCGCTTCATCCATCCCCTGACTCCATACTAGCACCAACGGGCTGCTAAAGCGTTTCGCAGAAAACACCAAGGAACCTGTTTCTCACTCCAAGCACAAAGCGTGCGCAGCACGAGTCTTGGCACAGCAAAACACTTCCTTTGGCATGCCCTTTGCAGCCTCACTCCAAACGGGGCTCTCCGCTTCATCCATCCCCTGACTCCATACTAGCACCAACGGGCTGCTAAAGCGTTTCGCAGAAAACACCAAGGAACCTGTTTCTCACTCCAAGCACAAAGCGTGCGCAGCACGAGTCTTGGCACAGCAAAACACTTCCTTTGGCATGCCCTTTGCAGCCTCACTCCAAACGGGGCTCTCCGCTTCATCCATCCCCTGACTCCATACTAGCACCAACGGGCTGCTAAAGCGTTTCGCAGAAAACACCAAGGAACCTGTTTCTCACTCCAAGCACAAAGCGTGCGCAGCACGAGTCTTGGCACAGCAAAACACTTCTCTTGGCATGCCCTTTGCAGCCTCACTCCAAACGGGGCTCTCCGCTTCATCCATCCCCTGACTCCATACTAGCACCAACGGGCTGCTAAAGCGTTTCGCAGAAAACACCAAGGAACCTGTTTCTCACTCCAAGCACAAAGCATGCGCAGCACGAGTCTTGGCACAGCAAAACACTTCCTTTGGCATGCCCTTTGCAGCCTCACTCCAAACGGGGCTCTCCGCTTCATCCATCCCCTGACTCCATACTAGCACCAACGGGCTGCTAAAGCGTTTCGCAGAAAACACCAAGGAACCTGTTTCTCACTCCAAGCAGAAAGTGTGCGCAGCACGAGTTTTGGCACAGCAAAACACTTCCTTTGGCATGCCCTTTGCAGCCTCACTCCAAACGGGGCTCTCTGCTTCATCCATCCCCTGACTCCATACTAGCACCAATGGGCTGCTAAAGCGTTTCGCAGAAAACACCAAGGAACCTGTTTCTCACTCCAACCACAAAGCGTGCGCAGCACGAGTCTTGGCACAGCAGAACACTTCCTTTGGCATGCCCTTTGCAGCCTCACTCCAAACGGGGCTCTCCGCTTCATCCATCCCCTGACTCCATACTAGCACCAACGGGCTGCTAAAGCGTTTCGCAGAAAACACCAAGGAACCTGTTTCTCACTCCAAGCACAAAGCGTGCGCAGCACGAGTTTTGGCACAGCAAAACACTTCCTTTGGCATGCCCTTTGCAGCCTCACTCCAAACGGGGCTCTCTGCTTCATCCATCCCCTGACTCCATACTAGCACCAACAGGCTGCTAAAGCGTTTCGCAGAAAACACCAAGGAACCTGTTTCTCACTCCAAGCACAAAGCGTGCGCAGCACGAGTCTTGGCACAGCAAAACACTTCTCTTGGCATGCCCTTTGCAGCCTCACTCCAAACGGGGCTCTCCGCTTCATCCATCCCCTGACTCCATACAAGCACCAACGGGCTGCTAAAGCGTTTCGCAGAAAACACCAAGGAACCTGTTTCTCACTCCAAGCACAAAGCGTGCGCAGCACGAGTCTTGGCACAGCAAAACACTTCCTTTGGCATGCCCTTTGCAGCCTCACTCCAAACGGGGCTCTCCGCTTCATCCATCCCCTGACTCCATACTAGCACCAACGGGCTGCTAAAGCGTTTCGCAGAAAACACCAAGGAGCCTGTTTCTGACTCCAAGCACAAAGCGTGCGCAGCACGAGTCTTGGCACAGCAAAACACTTCCTTTGGCATGCCCTTTGCAGCCTCACTCCAAACGGGGCTCTCCGCTTCATCCATCCCCTGACTCCATACTAGCACCAACGGGCTGCTAAAGCATTTCGCAGAAAACACCAAGGAACCTGTTTCTCACTCCAAGCACAAAGCGTGCGCAGCACGAGTCTTGGCACAGCAAAACACTTCCTTTGGCATGCCCTTTGCAGCCTCACTCCAAACGGGGCTCTCCGCTTCATCCATCCCCTGACTCCATACTAGCACCAACGGGCTGCTAAAGCGTTTCGCAGAAAACACCAAGGAACCTGTTTCTCACTCCAACCACAAAGCGTGCGCAGCACGAGTCTTGGCACAGCAGAACACTTCCTTTGGCATGCCCTTTGCAGCCTCACTCCAAACGGGGCTCTCCGCTTCATCCATCCCCTGACTCCATACTAGCACCAACGGCCTGCTAAAGCGTTTCGCAGAAAACACCAAGGAACCTGTTTCTCACTCCAAGCACAAAGCGTGCGCAGCACGAGTCTTGGCACAGCAAAACACTTCCTTTGGCATGCCCTTTGCAGCCTCACTCCAAACGGGGCTCTCCGCTTCATCCATCCCCTGACTCCATACTAGCACCAACGGGCTGCTAAAGCGTTTCGCAGAAAACACCAAGGAACCTGTTTCTCACTCCAACCACAAAGCGTGCGCAGCACGAGTCTTGGCACAGCAAAACACTTCCTTTGGCATGCCCTTTGCAGCCTCACTCCAAACGGGGCTCTCCGCTTCATCCATCCCCTGACTCCATACTAGCACCAACGGGCTGCTAAAGCGTTTCGCAGAAAACACCAAGGAACCTGTTTCTCACTCCAAGCACAAAGCGTGCGCAGCACGAGTCTTGGCACAGCAAAACACTTCCTTTGGCATGCCCTTTGCAGCCTCACTCCAAACGGGGCTCTCCGCTTCATCCATCCCCTGACTCCATACTAGCACCAACGGGCTGCTAAAGCGTTTCGCAGAAAACACCAAGGAACCTGTTTCTCACTCCAACCACAAAGCGTGCGCAGCACGAGTCTTGGCACAGCAAAACACTTCCTTTGGCATGCCCTTTGCAGCCTCACTCCAAACGGGGCTCTCCGCTTCATCCATCCCCTGACTCCATACTAGCACCAACGGGCTGCTAAAGCGTTTCGCAGAAAACACCAAGGAACCTGTTTCTCACTCCAAGCACAAAGCGTGCGCAGCACGAGTCTTGGCACAGCAAAACACTTCTCTTGGCATGCCCTTTGCAGTCTCACTCCAAACGGGGCTCTCCGCTTCATCCATCCCCTGACTCCATACTAGCACCAACGGGCTGCTAAAGCGTTTCGCAGAAAACACCAAGGAACCTGTTTCTCACTCCAAGCACAAAGCGTGCGCAGCACGAGTCTTGGCACAGCAAAACACTTCCTTTGGCATGCCCTTTGCAGCCTCACTCCAAACGGGGCTCTCCGCTTCATCCATCCCCTGACTCCATACTAGCACCAACGGGCTGCTAAAGCGTTTCGCAGAAAACACCAAGGAACCTGTTTCTCACTCCAACCACAAAGCGTGCGCAGCACGAGTTTTGGCACAGCAAAACACTTCCTTTGGCATGCCCTTTGCAGCCTCACTCCAAACGGGGCTCTCTGCTTCATCCATCCCCTGACTCCATACTAGCACCAACGGGCTGCTAAAGCGTTTCGCAGAAAACACCAAGGAACCTGTTTCTCACTCCAACCACAAAGCGTGCGCAGCACGAGTCTTGGCACAGCAGAACACTTCCTTTGGCATGCCCTTTGCAGCCTCACTCCAAACGGGGCTCTCCGCTTCATCCATCCCCTGACTCCATACTAGCACCAACGGGCTGCTAAAGCGTTTCGCAGAAAACACCAAGGAACCTGTTTCTCACTCCAAGCACAAAGCGTGCGCAGCACGAGTCTTGGCACAGCGAAACACTTCTCTTGGCATGCCCTTTGCAGCCTCACTCCAAACGGGGCTCTCCGCTTCATCCATCCCCTGACTCCATACTAGCACCAACGGGCTGCTAAAGCGTTTCGCAGAAAACACCAAGGAACCTGTTTCTCACTCCAAGCACAAAGCGTGCGCAGCACGAGTCTTGGCACAGCAAAACACTTCTCTTGGCATGCCCTTTGCAGCCTCACTCCAAACGGGGCTCTCCGCTTCATCCATCCCCTGACTCCATACTAGCACCAACGGGCTGCTAAAGCGTTTCGCAGAAAACACCAAGGAACCTGTTTCTCACTCCAAGCACAAAGCGTGCGCAGCACGAGTCTTGGCACAGCAAAACACTTCTCTTGGCATGCCCTTTGCAGCCTCACTCCAAACGGGGCTCTCCGCTTCATCCATCCCCTGACTCCATACTAGCACCAACGGGCTGCTAAAGCGTTTCGCAGAAAACACCAAGGAACCTGTTTCTCACTCCAAGCACAAAGCATGCGCAGCACGAGTCTTGGCACAGCAAAACACTTCCTTTGGCATGCCCTTTGCAGCCTCACTCCAAACGGGGCTCTCCGCTTCATCCATCCCCTGACTCCATACTAGCACCAACGGGCTGCTAAAGCGTTTCGCAGAAAACACCAAGGAACCTGTTTCTCACTCCAAGCACAAAGGATGCGCAGCACGAGTCTTGGCACAGCAAAACACTTCCTTTGGCATGCCCTTTGCAGCCTCACTCCAAACGGGGCTCTCCGCTTCATCCATCCCCTGACTCCATACTAGCACCAACGGGCTGCTAAAGCGTTTCGCAGAAAACACCAAGGAACCTGTTTCTCACTCCAACCACAAAGCGTGCGCAGCACGAGTTTTGGCACAGCAAAACACTTCCTTTGGCATGCCCTTTGCAGCCTCACTCCAAACGGGGCTCTCTGCTTCATCCATCCCCTGACTCCATACTAGCACCAACGGGCTGCTAAAGCGTTTCGCAGAAAACACCAAGGAACCTGTTTCTCACTCCAACCACAAAGCGTGCGCAGCACGAGTCTTGGCACAGCAGAACACTTCCTTTGGCATGCCCTTTGCAGCCTCACTCCAAACGGGGCTCTCCGCTTCATCCATCCCCTGACTCCATACTAGCATCAACGGGCTGCTAAAGCGTTTCGCAGAAAACACCAAGGAACCTGTTTCTCACTCCAAGCACAAAGCGTGCGCAGCACGAGTCTTGGCACAGCAAAACACTTCCTTTGGCATGCCCTTTGCAGCCTCACTCCAAACGGGGCTCTCCGCTTCATCCATCCCCTGACTCCATACTAGCACCAACGGGCTGCTAAAGCGTTTCGCAGAAAACACCAAGGAACCTGTTTCTCACTCCAAGCACAAAGCGTGCGCAGCACGAGTCTTGGCACAGCAAAACACTTCCTTTGGCATGCCCTTTGCAGCCTCACTCCAAACGGGGCTCTCCGCTTCATCCATCCCCTGACTCCATACTAGCACCAACGGGCTGCTAAAGCGTTTCGCAGAAAACACCAAGGAACCTGTTTCTCACTCCAAGCACAAAGCGTGCGCAGCACGAGTCTTGGCACAGCAAAACACTTCCTTTGGCATGCCCTTTGCAGCCTCACTCCAAACGGGGCTCTCCGCTTCATCCATCCCCTGACTCCATACTAGCACCAACGGGCTGCTAAAGCGTTTCGCAGAAAACACCAAGGAACCTGTTTCTCACTCCAAGCACAAAGCGTGCGCAGCACGAGTCTTGGCACAGCAAAACACTTCCTTTGGCATGCCCTTTGCAGCCTCACTCCAAACGGGGCTCTCCGCTTCATCCATCCCCTGACTCCATACTAGCACCAACGGGCTGCTAAAGCGTTTCGCAGAAAACACCAAGGAACCTGTTTCTCACTCCAAGCACAAAGCGTGCGCAGCACGAGTCTTGGCACAGCAAAACACTTCCTTTGGCATGCCCTTTGCAGCCTCACTCCAAACGGGGCTCTCCGCTTCATCCATCCCCTGACTCCATACTAGCACCAACGGGCTGCTAAAGCGTTTCGCAGAAAACACCAAGGAACCTGTTTCTCACTCCAAGCACAAAGCGTGCGCAGCACGAGTCTTGGCACAGCAAAACACTTCTCTTGGCATGCCCTTTGCAGCCTCACTCCAAACGGGGCTCTCCGCTTCATCCATCCCCTGACTCCATACTAGCACCAACGGGCTGCTAAAGCGTTTCGCAGAAAACACCAAGGAACCTGTTTCTCACTCCAAGCACAAAGCATGCGCAGCACGAGTCTTGGCACAGCAAAACACTTCCTTTGGCATGCCCTTTGCAGCCTCACTCCAAACGGGGCTCTCCGCTTCATCCATCCCCTGACTCCATACTAGCACCAACGGGCTGCTAAAGCGTTTCGCAGAAAACACCAAGGAACCTGTTTCTCACTCCAACCACAAAGCGTGCGCAGCACGAGTTTTGGCACAGCAAAACACTTCCTTTGGCATGCCCTTTGCAGCCTCACTCCAAACGGGGCTCTCTGCTTCATCCATCCCCTGACTCCATACGAGCACCAATGGGCTGCTAAAGCGTTTCGCAGAAAACACCAAGGAACCTGTTTCTCACTCCAACCACAAAGCGTGCGCAGCACGAGTTTTGGCACAGCAAAACACTTCCTTTGGCATGCCCTTTGCAGCCTCACTCCAAACGGGGCTCTCTGCTTCATCCATCCCCTGACTCCATACTAGCACCAACAGGCTGCTAAAGCGTTTCGCAGAAAACACCAAGGAACCTGTTTCTCACTCCAAGCACAAAGCGTGCGCAGCACGAGTCTTGGCACAGCAAAACACTTCTCTTGGCATGCCCTTTGCAGCCTCACTCCAAACGGGGCTCTCCGCTTCATCCATCCCCTGACTCCATACAAGCACCAACGGGCTGCTAAAGCGTTTCGCAGAAAACACCAAGGAACCTGTTTCTCACTCCAAGCACAAAGCGTGCGCAGCACGAGTCTTGGCACAGCAAAACACTTCCTTTGGCATGCCCTTTGCAGCCTCACTCCAAACGGGGCTCTCCGCTTCATCCATCCCCTGACTCCATACTAGCACCAACGGGCTGCTAAAGCGTTTCGCAGAAAACACCAAGGAGCCTGTTTCTCACTCCAAGCACAAAGCGTGCGCAGCACAAGTCTTGGCACAGCAAAACACTTCCTTTGGCATGCCCTTTGCAGCCTCACTCCAAACGGGGCTCTCCGCTTCATCCATCCCCTGACTCCATACTAGCACCAACGGGCTGCTAAAGCGTTTCGCAGAAAACACCAAGGAACCTGTTTCTCACTCCAAGCACAAAGCGTGCGCAGCACGAGTCTTGGCACAGCAAAACACTTCCTTTGGCATGCCCTTTGCAGCCTCACTCCAAACGGGGCTCTCCGCTTCATCCATCCCCTGACTCCATACTAGCACCAACGGGCTGCTAAAGCGTTTCGCAGAAAACACCAAGGAACCTGTTTCTCACTCCAACCACAAAGCGTGCGCAGCACGAGTCTTGGCACAGCAGAACACTTCCTTTGGCATGCCCTTTGCAGCCTCACTCCAAACGGGGCTCTCCGCTTCATCCATCCCCTGACTCCATACTAGCACCAACGGCCTGCTAAAGCGTTTCGCAGAAAACACCAAGGAACCTGTTTCTCACTCCAAGCACAAAGCGTGCGCAGCACGAGTCTTGGCACAGCAAAACACTTCCTTTGGCATGCCCTTTGCAGCCTCACTCCAAACGGGGCTCTCCGCTTCATCCATCCCCTGACTCCATACTAGCACCAACGGGCTGCTAAAGCGTTTCGCAGAAAACACCAAGGAACCTGTTTCTCACTCCAACCACAAAGCGTGCGCAGCACGAGTCTTGGCACAGCAAAACACTTCCTTTGGCATGCCCTTTGCAGCCTCACTCCAAACGGGGCTCTCCGCTTCATCCATCCCCTGACTCCATACTAGCACCAACGGGCTGCTAAAGCGTTTCGCAGAAAACACCAAGGAACCTGTTTCTCACTCCAAGCACAAAGCGTGCGCAGCACGAGTCTTGGCACAGCAAAACACTTCCTTTGGCATGCCCTTTGCAGCCTCACTCCAAACGGGGCTCTCCGCTTCATCCATCCCCTGACTCCATACTAGCACCAACGGGCTGCTAAAGCGTTTCGCAGAAAACACCAAGGAACCTGTTTCTCACTCCAACCACAAAGCGTGCGCAGCACGAGTCTTGGCACAGCAAAACACTTCCTTTGGCATGCCCTTTGCAGCCTCACTCCAAACGGGGCTCTCCGCTTCATCCATCCCCTGACTCCATACTAGCACCAACGGGCTGCTAAAGCGTTTCGCAGAAAACACCAAGGAACCTGTTTCTCACTCCAAGCACAAAGCGTGCGCAGCACGAGTCTTGGCACAGCAAAACACTTCTCTTGGCATGCCCTTTGCAGTCTCACTCCAAACGGGGCTCTCCGCTTCATCCATCCCCTGACTCCATACTAGCACCAACGGGCTGCTAAAGCGTTTCGCAGAAAACACCAAGGAACCTGTTTCTCACTCCAAGCACAAAGCGTGCGCAGCACGAGTCTTGGCACAGCAAAACACTTCCTTTGGCATGCCCTTTGCAGCCTCACTCCAAACGGGGCTCTCCGCTTCATCCATCCCCTGACTCCATACTAGCACCAACGGGCTGCTAAAGCGTTTCGCAGAAAACACCAAGGAACCTGTTTCTCACTCCAACCACAAAGCGTGCGCAGCACGAGTTTTGGCACAGCAAAACACTTCCTTTGGCATGCCCTTTGCAGCCTCACTCCAAACGGGGCTCTCTGCTTCATCCATCCCCTGACTCCATACTAGCACCAACGGGCTGCTAAAGCGTTTCGCAGAAAACACCAAGGAACCTGTTTCTCACTCCAACCACAAAGCGTGCGCAGCACGAGTCTTGGCACAGCAGAACACTTCCTTTGGCATGCCCTTTGCAGCCTCACTCCAAACGGGGCTCTCCGCTTCATCCATCCCCTGACTCCATACTAGCACCAACGGGCTGCTAAAGCGTTTCGCAGAAAACACCAAGGAACCTGTTTCTCACTCCAAGCACAAAGCGTGCGCAGCACGAGTCTTGGCACAGCGAAACACTTCTCTTGGCATGCCCTTTGCAGCCTCACTCCAAACGGGGCTCTCCGCTTCATCCATCCCCTGACTCCATACTAGCACCAACGGGCTGCTAAAGCGTTTCGCAGAAAACACCAAGGAACCTGTTTCTCACTCCAAGCACAAAGCGTGCGCAGCACGAGTCTTGGCACAGCAAAACACTTCTCTTGGCATGCCCTTTGCAGCCTCACTCCAAACGGGGCTCTCCGCTTCATCCATCCCCTGACTCCATACTAGCACCAACGGGCTGCTAAAGCGTTTCGCAGAAAACACCAAGGAACCTGTTTCTCACTCCAAGCACAAAGCGTGCGCAGCACGAGTCTTGGCACAGCAAAACACTTCTCTTGGCATGCCCTTTGCAGCCTCACTCCAAACGGGGCTCTCCGCTTCATCCATCCCCTGACTCCATACTAGCACCAACGGGCTGCTAAAGCGTTTCGCAGAAAACACCAAGGAACCTGTTTCTCACTCCAAGCACAAAGCATGCGCAGCACGAGTCTTGGCACAGCAAAACACTTCCTTTGGCATGCCCTTTGCAGCCTCACTCCAAACGGGGCTCTCCGCTTCATCCATCCCCTGACTCCATACTAGCATCAACGGGCTGCTAAAGCGTTTCGCAGAAAACACCAAGGAACCTGTTTCTCACTCCAAGCACAAAGCGTGCGCAGCACGAGTCTTGGCACAGCAAAACACTTCCTTTGGCATGCCCTTTGCAGCCTCACTCCAAACGGGGCTCTCCGCTTCATCCATCCCCTGACTCCATACTAGCACCAACGGGCTGCTAAAGCGTTTCGCAGAAAACACCAAGGAACCTGTTTCTCACTCCAAGCACAAAGCGTGCGCAGCACGAGTCTTGGCACAGCAAAACACTTCCTTTGGCATGCCCTTTGCAGCCTCACTCCAAACGGGGCTCTCCGCTTCATCCATCCCCTGACTCCATACTAGCACCAACGGGCTGCTAAAGCGTTTCGCAGAAAACACCAAGGAACCTGTTTCTCACTCCAAGCACAAAGCGTGCGCAGCACGAGTCTTGGCACAGCAAAACACTTCCTTTGGCATGCCCTTTGCAGCCTCACTCCAAACGGGGCTCTCCGCTTCATCCATCCCCTGACTCCATACTAGCACCAACGGGCTGCTAAAGCGTTTCGCAGAAAACACCAAGGAACCTGTTTCTCACTCCAAGCACAAAGCGTGCGCAGCACGAGTCTTGGCACAGCAAAACACTTCCTTTGGCATGCCCTTTGCAGCCTCACTCCAAACGGGGCTCTCCGCTTCATCCATCCCCTGACTCCATACTAGCACCAACGGGCTGCTAAAGCGTTTCGCAGAAAACACCAAGGAACCTGTTTCTCACTCCAAGCACAAAGCATGCGCAGCACGAGTCTTGGCACAGCAAAACACTTCCTTTGGCATGCCCTTTGCAGCCTCACTCCAAACGGGGCTCTCCGCTTCATCCATCCCCTGACTCCATACTAGCACCAACGGGCTGCTAAAGCGTTTCGCAGAAAACACCAAGGAACCTGTTTCTCACTCCAACCACAAAGCGTGCGCAGCACGAGTTTTGGCACAGCAAAACACTTCCTTTGGCATGCCCTTTGCAGCCTCACTCCAAACGGGGCTCTCCGCTTCATCCATCCCCTGACTCCATACTAGCACCAATGGGCTGCTAAAGCGTTTCGCAGAAAACACCAAGGAACCTGTTTCTCACTCCAACCACAAAGCGTGCGCAGCACGAGTCTTGGCACAGCAGAACACTTCCTTTGGCATGCCCTTTGCAGCCTCACTCCAAACGGGGCTCTCCGCTTCATCCATCCCCTGACTCCATACTAGCACCAACGGGCTGCTAAAGCGTTTCGCAGAAAACACCAAGGAACCTGTTTCTCACTCCAAGCACAAAGCGTGCGCAGCACGAGTCTTGGCACAGCAAAACACTTCCTTTGGCATGCCCTTTGCAGCCTCACTCCAAACGGGGCTCTCCGCTTCATCCATCCCCTGACTCCATACTAGCACCAACGGGCTGCTAAAGCGTTTCGCAGAAAACACCAAGGAACCTGTTTCTCACTCCAAGCACAAAGCGTGCGCAGCACGAGTCTTGGCACAGCAAAACACTTCTCTTGGCATGCCCTTTGCAGCCTCACTCCAAACGGGGCTCTCCGCTTCATCCATCCCCTGACTCCATACTAGCACCAACGGGCTGCTAAAGCGTTTCGCAGAAAACACCAAGGAACCTGTTTCTCACTCCAACCACAAAGCGTGCGCAGCACGAGTCTTGGCACAGCAGAACACTTCCTTTGGCATGCCCTTTGCAGCCTCACTCCAAACGGGGCTCTCCGCTTCATCCATCCCCTGACTCCATACTAGCACCAACGGCCTGCTAAAGCGTTTCGCAGAAAACACCAAGGAACCTGTTTCTCACTCCAAGCACAAAGCGTGCGCAGCACGAGTCTTGGCACAGCAAAACACTTCCTTTGGCATGCCCTTTGCAGCCTCACTCCAAACGGGGCTCTCCGCTTCATCCATCCCCTGACTCCATACTAGCACCAACGGGCTGCTAAAGCGTTTCGCAGAAAACACCAAGGAACCTGTTTCTCACTCCAACCACAAAGCGTGCGCAGCACGAGTCTTGGCACAGCAAAACACTTCCTTTGGCATGCCCTTTGCAGCCTCACTCCAAACGGGGCTCTCCGCTTCATCCATCCCCTGACTCCATACTAGCACCAACGGGCTGCTAAAGCGTTTCGCAGAAAACACCAAGGAACCTGTTTCTCACTCCAACCACAAAGCGTGCGCAGCACGAGTTTTGGCACAGCAAAACACTTCCTTTGGCATGCCCTTTGCAGCCTCACTCCAAACGGGGCTCTCTGCTTCATCCATCCCCTGACTCCATACTAGCACCAACGGGCTGCTAAAGCGTTTCGCAGAAAACACCAAGGAACCTGTTTCTCACTCCAACCACAAAGCGTGCGCAGCACGAGTCTTGGCACAGCAGAACACTTCCTTTGGCATGCCCTTTGCAGCCTCACTCCAAACGGGGCTCTCCGCTTCATCCATCCCCTGACTCCATACTAGCACCAACGGGCTGCTAAAGCGTTTCGCAGAAAACACCAAGGAACCTGTTTCTCACTCCAAGCACAAAGCGTGCGCAGCACGAGTCTTGGCACAGCGAAACACTTCTCTTGGCATGCCCTTTGCAGCCTCACTCCAAACGGGGCTCTCCGCTTCATCCATCCCCTGACTCCATACTAGCACCAACGGGCTGCTAAAGCGTTTCGCAGAAAACACCAAGGAACCTGTTTCTCACTCCAAGCACAAAGCGTGCGCAGCACGAGTCTTGGCACAGCAAAACACTTCTCTTGGCATGCCCTTTGCAGCCTCACTCCAAACGGGGCTCTCCGCTTCATCCATCCCCTGACTCCATACTAGCACCAACGGGCTGCTAAAGCGTTTCGCAGAAAACACCAAGGAACCTGTTTCTCACTCCAAGCACAAAGCGTGCGCAGCACGAGTCTTGGCACAGCAAAACACTTCTCTTGGCATGCCCTTTGCAGCCTCACTCCAAACGGGGCTCTCCGCTTCATCCATCCCCTGACTCCATACTAGCACCAACGGGCTGCTAAAGCGTTTCGCAGAAAACACCAAGGAACCTGTTTCTCACTCCAAGCACAAAGCATGCGCAGCACGAGTCTTGGCACAGCAAAACACTTCCTTTGGCATGCCCTTTGCAGCCTCACTCCAAACGGGGCTCTCCGCTTCATCCATCCCCTGACTCCATACTAGCACCAACGGGCTGCTAAAGCGTTTCGCAGAAAACACCAAGGAACCTGTTTCTCACTCCAAGCACAAAGGATGCGCAGCACGAGTCTTGGCACAGCAAAACACTTCCTTTGGCATGCCCTTTGCAGCCTCACTCCAAACGGGGCTCTCCGCTTCATCCATCCCCTGACTCCATACTAGCACCAACGGGCTGCTAAAGCGTTTCGCAGAAAACACCAAGGAACCTGTTTCTCACTCCAACCACAAAGCGTGCGCAGCACGAGTTTTGGCACAGCAAAACACTTCCTTTGGCATGCCCTTTGCAGCCTCACTCCAAACGGGGCTCTCTGCTTCATCCATCCCCTGACTCCATACTAGCACCAACGGGCTGCTAAAGCGTTTCGCAGAAAACACCAAGGAACCTGTTTCTCACTCCAACCACAAAGCGTGCGCAGCACGAGTCTTGGCACAGCAGAACACTTCCTTGGCATGCCCTTTGCAGCCTCACTCCAAACGGGGCTCTCCGCCTTCATCCATCCCTGACTCCATACTAGCATAACGGGCTGCTAAAGCGTTTCGCAGAAAACACCAAGGAACCTGTTTCTCACTCCAAGCACAAGCGTGCGCAGCACGAGTCTTGCACAGCAAACACTTCCTTTGGCATGCCCTTTGCAGCCTCACTCCAAACGGGGCTCTCCGCTTCATCCATCCCCTGACTCCATACTAGCACCAACGGCTGCTAAAGCGTTTCGCAGAAAACACCAAGGAACCTGTTTCTCACTCCAAGCACAAAGCGTGCGCAGCACGAGTCTTGGCACAGCAAAACACTCCTTTGGCATGCCCTTTGCAGCCTCACTCCAAACGGGGCTCTCCGCTTCATCCATCCCCTGACTCCATACTAGCACCAACGGCTGCTAAAGCGTTTCGCAGAAAACACCAAGGAACCTGTTTCTCACTCCAAGCACAAAGCGTGCGCAGCACGAGTCTTTGGCACAGCAAAACACTTCCTTTGGCATGCCCTTTGCAGCCTCACTCCAAACGGGCTCTCCGCTTCATCCATCCCCTGACTCCATACTAGCACCAACGGGCTGCTAAAGCGTTTCGCAGAAAACACCAAGGAACCTGTTTCTCACTCCAAGCACAAAGCGTGCGCAGCACGAGTCTTGGCACAGCAAAACACTTCCTTTGGCATGCCCTTTGCAGCCTCACTCCAAACGGGGCTCTCCGCTTCATCCATCCCCTGACTCCATACTAGCACCAACGGCTGCGTTTCTGCGTTTCGCAGAAAACACCAAGGAACCTGTTTCTCACTCCAAGCACAAAGCGTGCGCAGCACGAGTCTTGGCACAGCAAAACACTTCTCTTGGCATGCCCTTTGCAGCCTCACTCCAAACGGGCTCTCCGCTTCATCCATCCCCTGACTCCATACTAGCACCAACGGGCTGCTAAGCGTTTCGCAGAAAACACCCAAGGAACCTGTTTCTCACTCCAAGCACAAAGCGTGCGCAGCACGAGTCTTGGCACAGCAAAACACTTCCTTTGGCATGCCCTTTGCAGCCTCACTCCAAACGGGGCTCTCCGCTTCATCCATCCCCTGACTCCATACTAGCATCAACGGGCTGCTAAAGCGTTTCGCAGAAAACACCAAGGAACCTGTTTCTCACTCCAACCACAACGCGTGTGCAGCACGAGTCTTGGCACAGCAAAACACTTCCTTTGGCATGCCCTTTGCAGCCTCACTCCAAACGGGGCTCTCCGCTTCATCCATCCCCTGACTCCATACTAGCACCAACGGGCTGCTAAAGCGTTTCGCAGAAAACACCAAGGAACCTGTTTCTCACTCCAAGCACAAAGCGTGCGCAGCACGAGTCTTGGCACAGCAAAACACTTCCTTTGCATGCCCTTTGCAGCCTCACTCCAAACGGGGCTCTCCGCTTCATCCATCCCCTGACTCCATACTAGCACCAACGGGCTGCTAAAGCGTTTCGCAGAAAACACCAAGGAACCTGTTCTCACTCCAAGCACAAAGCGTGCGCAGCACGAGTCTTGGCACAGCAAAACACTTCTCTTGGCATGCCCCTTTGCAGCCTCACTCCAAACGGGGCTCTCCGCTTCATCCATCCCCTGACTCCATACTAGCACCAACGGGCTGCTAAAGCGTTTCGCAGAAAACACCAAGGAACCTGTTTCTCAACTCCAACCCACAAAGCGTGCGCAGCACGAGTCTTGGCACAGCAAAACACTTCCTTTGGCATGCCCTTTGCAGCCTCACTCCAAACGGGGCTCTCCGCTTCATCCATCCCCTGACTCCATACTAGCATCAACGGGCTGCTAAAGCGTTTCGCAGAAAACACCAAGGAACCTGTTTCTCACTCCAAGCACAAAGCGTGCGCAGCAACGAGTCTTGGCACAGCAAAACACTTCCTTTGGCATGCCCTTTTGCAGCCCTCACTCCAAACGGGGCTCTCCGCTTCATCCATCCCCTGACTCCATACTAGCACCAACGGGCTGCTAAAGCGTTTCGCAGAAAACACCAAGGAACCTGTTTCTCACTCCAACCACAAAGCGTGCGCAGCACGAGTCTTGGCACAGGCAAAACACTTCCTTTGGCATGCCCTTTGCAGCTCACTCCAAACGGGGCTCTCCGCTTCATCCATCCCCTGACTCCATACTAGCACCAACGGCTGCGTTTCTGCGTTCGCAGAAAACACCAAGGAACCTGTTTCTCACTCCAAGCACAAAGCGTGCGCAGCACGAGTCTTGGCACAGCAAAACACTTCCTTTGGCATGCCCTTTGCAGCCTCACTCCAAACGGGGCTCTCCGCTTCATCCATCCCCTGACTCCATACTAGCACCAACGGGGCTGCTAAAGCGTTTCGCAGAAAACACCAAGGAACCTGTTTCTCACTCCAAGCACAAAGCGTGCGCAGCACGAGTCTTGGCACAGCAAAAACACTTCCTTTGGCATGCCCCTTTGGCAGCCTCACTCCAAACGGGGCTCTCCGCTTCATCCATCCCCTGACTCCATACTAGCATCAACGGGCTGCTAAAGCGTTTCGCAGAAAACACCAAGGAACCTGTTTCTCACTCCAACCACAAAGCGTGCGCAGCACGAGTCTTGGCACAGCAAAACACTTCTCTTGGCATGCCCTTTGCAGCCTCACTCCAAACGGGGCTCTCCGCTTCATCCATCCCCTGACTCCATACTAGCACCAACGGGCTGCGTTTCTGCGTTTCGCAGAAAACACCAAGGAACCTGTTTCTCACTCCAAGCACAAAGCGTGCGCAGCACGAGTCTTGGCACAGCAGAACACTTCCTTTGGCATGCCCTTTGCAGCCTCACTCCAAACGGGGCTCTCCGCTTCATCCATCCCCTGACTCCATACTAGCATCAACGGGCTGCTAAAGCGTTTCGCAGAAAACACCAAGGAACCTGTTTCTCACTCCAAGCACAAAGCGTGCGCAGCACGAGTCTTGGCACAGCAAAACACTTCCTTTGGCATGCCCTTTGCAGCCTCACTCCAAACGGGGCTCTCCGCTTCATCCATCCCCTGACTCCATACTAGCACCAACGGGCTGCTAAAGCGTTTCGCAGAAAACACCAAGGAACCTGTTTCTCACTCCAAGCACAAAGCGTGCGCAGCACGAGTCTTGGCACAGCGAAACACTTCTCTTGGCATGCCCTTTGCAGCCTCACTCCAAACGGGGCTCTCCGCTTCATCCATCCCCTGACTCCATACTAGCACCAACGGGCTGCTAAAGCGTTTCGCAGAAAACACCAAGGAACCTGTTTCTCACTCCAAGCACAAAGCGTGCGCAGCACGAGTCTTGGCACAGCAAAACACTTCCTTTGGCATGCCCTTTGCAGCCTCACTCCAAACGGGGCTCTCCGCTTCATCCATCCCCTGACTCCATACTAGCACCAACGGGCTGCTAAAGCGTTTCGCAGAAAACACCAAGGAACCTGTTTCTCACTCCAAGCACAAAGCGTGCGCAGCACGAGTCTTGGCACAGCAAAACACTTCTCTTGGCATGCCCTTTGCAGCCTCACTCCAAACGGGGCTCTCCACTTCATCCATCCCCTGACTCCATACTAGCACCAACGGGCTGCTAAAGCGTTTCGCAGAAAACACCAAGGAACCTGTTTCTCACTCCAAGCACAAAGCGTGCGCAGCACGAGTCTTGGCACAGCAAAACACTTCCTTTGGCATGCCCTTTGCAGCCTCACTCCAAACGGGGCTCTCCGCTTCATCCATCCCCTGACTCCATACTAGCACCAACGGGCTGCTAAAGCGTTTCGCAGAAAACACCAAGGAACCTGTTTCTCACTCCAAGCACAAAGCGTGTGCAGCACGAGTCTTGGCACAGCAAAACACTTCCTTTGGCATGCCCTTTGCAGCCTCACTCCAAACGGGGCTCTCCGCTTCATCCATCCCCTGACTCCATACTAGCACCAACGGGCTGCTAAAGCGTTTCGCAGAAAACACCAAGGAACCTGTTTCTCACTCCAAGCACAAAGCGTGCGCAGCACGAGTCTTGGCACAGCAAAACACTTCCTTTGGCATGCCCTTTGCAGCCTCACTCCAAACGGGGCTCTCCGCTTCATCCATCCCCTGACTCCATACTAGCACCAACGGGCTGCGTTTCTGCGTTTCGCAGAAAACACCAAGGAACCTGTTTCTCACTCCAAGCACAAAGCGTGCGCAGCACGAGTCTTGGCACAGCAAAACACTTCCTTTGGCATGCCCTTTGCAGCCTCACTCCAAACGGGGCTCTCCGCTTCATCCATCCCCTGACTCCATACTAGCACCAACGGGCTGCTAAAGCGTTTCGCAGAAAACACCAAGGAGCCTGTTTCTGACTCCAAGCAAAAAGCGTGCGCAGCACAAGTCTTGGTACAGCAAAACACTTCCTTTGGCATGCCCTTTGCAGCCTCACTCCAAACGGGGCTCTCCGCTTCATCCATCCCCTGACTCCATACTAGCACCAACGGGCTGCTAAAGCGTTTCGCAGAAAACACCAAGGAACCTGTTTCTCACTCCAAGCACAAAGCGTGCGCAGCACGAGTCTTGGCACAGCAAAACACTTCCTTTGGCATGCCCTTTGCAGCCTCACTCCAAACGGGGCTCTCCGCTTCATCCATCCCCTGACTCCATACTAGCACCAACGGGCTGCTAAAGCGTTTCGCAGAAAACACCAAGGAACCTGTTTCTCACTCCAAGCACAAAGCGTGCGCAGCACGAGTCTTGGCACAGCAAAACACTTCCTTTGGCATGCCCTTTGCAGCCTCACTCCAAACGGGGCTCTCCGCTTCATCCATCCCCTGACTCCATACTAGCACCAACGGGCTGCTAAAGCGTTTCGCAGAAAACACCAAGGAACCTGTTTCTCACTCCAAGCACAAAGCGTGCGCAGCACGAGTCTTGGCACAGCAAAACACTTCTCTTGGCATGCCCTTTGCAGCCTCACTCCAAACGGGGCTCTCCGCTTCATCCATCCCCTGACTCCATACTAGCACCAACGGGCTGCTAAAGCGTTTCGCAGAAAACACCAAGGAACCTGTTTCTCACTCCAAGCACAAAGCATGCGCAGCACGAGTCTTGGCACAGCAAAACACTTCCTTTGGCATGCCCTTTGCAGCCTCACTCCAAACGGGGCTCTCCGCTTCATCCATCCCCTGACTCCATACTAGCACCAACGGGCTGCTAAAGCGTTTCACAGAAAACACCAAGGAACCTGTTTCTCACTCCAAGCACAAAGCGTGCGCAGCACGAGTCTTGGCACAGCAAAACACTTCTCTTGGCATGCCCTTTGCAGCCTCACTCCAAACGGGGCTCTCCGCTTCATCCATCCCCTGACTCCATACTAGCACCAATGGGCTGCTAAAGCGTTTCGCAGAAAACACCAAGGAACCTGTTTCTCACTCCAAGCACAAAGCGTGCGCAGCACGAGTCTTGGCACAGCAAAACACTTCCTTTGGCATGCCCTTTGCAGCCTCACTCCAAACGGGGCTCTCCGCTTCATCCATCCCCTGACTCCATACTAGCACCAACGGGCTGCTAAAGCGTTTCGCAGAAAACACCAAGGAACCTGTTTCTCACTCCAAGCACAAAGCGTGCGCAGCACGAGTCTTGGCACAGCAAAACACTTCCTTTGGCATGCCCTTTGCAGCCTCACTCCAAACGGGGCTCTCCGCTTCATCCATCCCCTGACTCCATACTAGCATCAACGGGCTGCTAAAGCGTTTCGCAGAAAACACCAAGGAACCTGTTTCTCACTCCAAGCACAAAGCGTGTGCAGCACGAGTCTTGGCACAGCAAAACACTTCCTTTGGCATGCCCTTTGCAGCCTCACTCCAAACGGGGCTCTCCGCTTCATCCATCCCCTGACTCCATACTAGCACCAACGGGCTGCTAAAGCGTTTCGCAGAAAACACCAAGGAACCTGTTTCTCACTCCAAGCACAAAGCGTGCGCAGCACGAGTCTTGGCACAGCAAAACACTTCCTTTGGCATGCCCTTTGCAGCCTCACTCCAAACGGGGCTTTCCGCTTCATCCATCCCCTGACTCCATACTAGCACCAACGGGCTGCTAAAGCGTTTCGCAGAAAACACCAAGGAACCTGTTTCTCACTCCAAGCACAAAGCGTGCGCAGCACGAGTCTTGGCACAGCAAAACACTTCCTTTGGCATGCCCTTTGCAGCCTCACTCCAAACGGGGCTCTCCGCTTCATCCATCCCCTGACTCCATACTAGCACCAACGGGCTGCTAAAGCGTTTCGCAGAAAACACCAAGGAACCTGTTTCTCACTCCAAGCACAAAGCGTGCGCAGCACGAGTCTTGGCACAGCAAAACACTTCCTTTGGCATGCCCTTTGCAGCCTCACTCCAAACGGGGCTCTCCGCTTCATCCATCCCCTGACTCCATACTAGCACCAACGGGCTGCTAAAGCGTTTCGCAGAAAACACCAAGGAACCTGTTTCTCACTCCAAGCACAAAGCGTGCGCAGCACGAGTCTTGGCACAGCAAAACACTTCCTTTGGCATGCCCTTTGCAGCCTCACTCCAAACGGGGCTCTCCGCTTCATCCATCCCCTGACTCCATACTAGCATCAACGGGCTGCTAAAGCGTTTCGCAGAAAACACCAAGGAACTTGTTTCTCACTCCAAGCACAAAGCGTGTGCAGCACGAGTCTTGGTACAGCAAAACACTTCCTTTGGCATGCCCTTTGCAGCCTCACTCCAAACGGGGCTCTCCGCTTCATCCATCCCCTGACTCCATACTAGCACCAACGGGCTGCTAAAGCGTTTCGCAGAAAACACCAAGGAACCTGTTTCTCACTCCAAGCACAAAGCGTGCGCAGCACGAGTCTTGGCACAGCAAAACACTTCCTTTGGCATGCCCTTTGCAGCCTCACTCCAAACGGGGCTTTCCGCTTCATCCATCCCCTGACTCCATACTAGCACCAACGGGCTGCTAAAGCGTTTCGCAGAAAACACCAAGGAACCTGTTTCTCACTCCAAGCACAAAGCGTGCGCAGCACGAGTCTTGGCACAGCGAAACACTTCTCTTGGCATGCCCTTTGCAGCCTCACTCCAAACGGGGCTCTCCGCTTCATCCATCCCCTGACTCCATACTAGCACCAACGGGCTGCTAAAGCGTTTCGCAGAAAACACCAAGGAACCTGTTTCTCACTCCAAGCACAAAGCGTGCGCAGCACGAGTCTTGGCACAGCAAAACACTTCCTTTGGCATGCCCTTTGCAGCCTCACTCCAAACGGGGCTCTCCGCTTCATCCATCCCCTGACTCCATACTAGCATCAACGGGCTGCTAAAGCGTTTCGCAGAAAACACCAAGGAACCTGTTTCTCACTCCAAGCACAAAGCGTGTGCAGCACGAGTCTTGGCACAGCAAAACACTTCCTTTGGCATGCCCTTTGCAGCCTCACTCCAAACGGGGCTCTCCGCTTCATCCATCCCCTGACTCCATACTAGCACCAACGGGCTGCTAAAGCGTTTCGCAGAAAACACCAAGGAACCTGTTTCTCACTCCAAGCACAAAGCGTGCGCAGCACGAGTCTTGGCACAGCAAAACACTTCTCTTGGCATGCCCTTTGCAGCCTCACTCCAAACGGGGCTCTCCGCTTCATCCATCCCCTGACTCCATACTAGCACCAACGGGCTGCTAAAGCGTTTCGCAGAAAACACCAAGGAACCTGTTTCTCACTCCAAGCACAAAGCGTGCGCAGCACGAGTCTTGGCACAGCAGAACACTTCCTTTGGCATGCCCTTTGCAGCCTCACTCCAAACGGGGCTCTCCGCTTCATCCATCCCCTGACTCCATACTAGCATCAACGGGCTGCTAAAGCGTTTCGCAGAAAACACCAAGGAACCTGTTTCTCACTCCAAGCACAAAGCGTGCGCAGCACGAGTCTTGGCACAGCAAAACACTTCCTTTGGCATGCCCTTTGCAGCCTCACTCCAAACGGGGCTCTCCGCTTCATCCATCCCCTGACTCCATACTAGCACCAACGGGCTGCTAAAGCGTTTCGCAGAAAACACCAAGGAACCTGTTTCTCACTCCAAGCACAAAGCGTGCGCAGCACGAGTCTTGGCACAGCAAAACACTTCCTTTGGCATGCCCTTTGCAGCCTCACTCCAAACGGGGCTCTCCGCTTCATCCATCCCCTGACTCCATACTAGCACCAAGGGGCTGCGTTTCTGCGTTTCGCAGAAAACACCAAGGAACCTGTTTCTCACTCCAAGCACAAAGCGTGCGCAGCACGAGTCTTGGCACAGCAAAACACTTCCTTTGGCATGCCCTTTGCAGCCTCACTCCAAACGGGGCTCTCCGCTTCATCCATCCCCTGACTCCATACTAGCACCAACGGGCTGCTAAAGCGTTTCGCAGAAAACACCAAGGAGCCTGTTTCTGACTCCAAGCAAAAAGCGTGCGCAGCACAAGTCTTGGTACAGCAAAACACTTCCTTTGGCATGCCCTTTGCAGCCTCACTCCAAACGGGGCTCTCCGCTTCATCCATCCCCTGACTCCATACTAGCACCAACGGGCTGCTAAAGCGTTTCGCAGAAAACACCAAGGAACCTGTTTCTCACTCCAAGCACAAAGCGTGCGCAGCACGAGTCTTGGCACAGCAAAACACTTCCTTTGGCATGCCCTTTGCAGCCTCACTCCAAACGGGGCTCTCCGCTTCATCCATCCCCTGACTCCATACTAGCACCAACGGGCTGCTAAAGCGTTTCGCAGAAAACACCAAGGAACCTGTTTCTCACTCCAAGCACAAAGCGTGCGCAGCACGAGTCTTGGCACAGCAAAACACTTCCTTTGGCATGCCCTTTGCAGCCTCACTCCAAACGGGGCTCTCCGCTTCATCCATCCCCTGACTCCATACTAGCACCAACGGGCTGCTAAAGCGTTTCGCAGAAAACACCAAGGAACCTGTTTCTCACTCCAAGCACAAAGCGTGCGCAGCACGAGTCTTGGCACAGCAAAACACTTCTCTTGGCATGCCCTTTGCAGCCTCACTCCAAACGGGGCTCTCCGCTTCATCCATCCCCTGACTCCATACTAGCACCAACGGGCTGCTAAAGCGTTTCGCAGAAAACACCAAGGAACCTGTTTCTCACTCCAAGCACAAAGCATGCGCAGCACGAGTCTTGGCACAGCAAAACACTTCCTTTGGCATGCCCTTTGCAGCCTCACTCCAAACGGGGCTCTCCGCTTCATCCATCCCCTGACTCCATACTAGCACCAACGGGCTGCTAAAGCGTTTCACAGAAAACACCAAGGAACCTGTTTCTCACTCCAAGCACAAAGCATGCGCAGCACGAGTCTTGGCACAGCAAAACACTTCTCTTGGCATGCCCTTTGCAGCCTCACTCCAAACGGGGCTCTCCGCTTCATCCATCCCCTGACTCCATACTAGCACCAATGGGCTGCTAAAGCGTTTCGCAGAAAACACCAAGGAACCTGTTTCTCACTCCAAGCACAAAGCGTGCGCAGCACGAGTCTTGGCACAGCAAAACACTTCCTTTGGCATGCCCTTTGCAGCCTCACTCCAAACGGGGCTCTCCGCTTCATCCATCCCCTGACTCCATACTAGCACCAACGGGCTGCTAAAGCGTTTCGCAGAAAACACCAAGGAACCTGTTTCTCACTCCAAGCACAAAGCGTGCGCAGCACGAGTCTTGGCACAGCAAAACACTTCCTTTGGCATGCCCTTTGCAGCCTCACTCCAAACGGGGCTCTCCGCTTCATCCATCCCCTGACTCCATACTAGCACCAACGGGCTGCGTTTCTGCGTTTCGCAGAAAACACCAAGGAACCTGTTTCTCACTCCAAGCACAAAGCGTGCGCAGCACGAGTCTTGGCACAGCAAAACACTTCCTTTGGCATGCCCTTTGCAGCCTCACTCCAAACGGGGCTCTCCGCTTCATCCATCCCCTGACTCCATACTAGCATCAACGGGCTGCTAAAGCGTTTCGCAGAAAACACCAAGGAACCTGTTTCTCACTCCAAGCACAAAGCGTGTGCAGCACGAGTCTTGGCACAGCAAAACACTTCCTTTGGCATGCCCTTTGCAGCCTCACTCCAAACGGGGCTCTCCGCTTCATCCATCCCCTGACTCCATACTAGCACCAACGGGCTGCTAAAGCGTTTCGCAGAAAACACCAAGGAACCTGTTTCTCACTCCAAGCACAAAGCGTGCGCAGCACGAGTCTTGGCACAGCAAAACACTTCCTTTGGCATGCCCTTTGCAGCCTCACTCCAAACGGGGCTTTCGGCTTCATCCATCCCCTGACTCCATACTAGCACCAACGGGCTGCTAAAGCGTTTCGCAGAAAACACCAAGGAACCTGTTTCTCACTCCAAGCACAAAGCGTGCGCAGCACGAGTCTTGGCACAGCAAAACACTTCCTTTGGCATGCCCTTTGCAGCCTCACTCCAAACGGGGCTCTCCGCTTCATCCATCCCCTGACTCCATACTAGCACCAACGGGCTGCTAAAGCGTTTCGCAGAAAACACCAAGGAACCTGTTTCTCACTCCAAGCACAAAGCGTGCGCAGCACGAGTCTTGGCACAGCAAAACACTTCCTTTGGCATGCCCTTTGCAGCCTCACTCCAAACGGGGCTCTCCGCTTCATCCATCCCCTGACTCCATACTAGCACCAACGGGCTGCTAAAGCGTTTCGCAGAAAACACCAAGGAACCTGTTTCTCACTCCAAGCACAAAGCGTGCGCAGCACGAGTCTTGGCACAGCAAAACACTTCCTTTGGCATGCCCTTTGCAGCCTCACTCCAAACGGGGCTCTCCGCTTCATCCATCCCCTGACTCCATACTAGCATCAACGGGCTGCTAAAGCGTTTCGCAGAAAACACCAAGGAACCTGTTTCTCACTCCAAGCACAAAGCGTGTGCAGCACGAGTCTTGGCACAGCAAAACACTTCCTTTGGCATGCCCTTTGCAGCCTCACTCCAAACGGGGCTCTCCGCTTCATCCATCCCCTGACTCCATACTAGCACCAACGGGCTGCTAAAGCGTTTCGCAGAAAACACCAAGGAACCTGTTTCTCACTCCAAGCACAAAGCGTGCGCAGCACGAGTCTTGGCACAGCAAAACACTTCCTTTGGCATGCCCTTTGCAGCCTCACTCCAAACGGGGCTTTCCGCTTCATCCATCCCCTGACTCCATACTAGCACCAACGGGCTGCTAAAGCGTTTCGCAGAAAACACCAAGGAACCTGTTTCTCACTCCAAGCACAAAGCGTGCGCAGCACGAGTCTTGGCACAGCGAAACACTTCTCTTGGCATGCCCTTTGCAGCCTCACTCCAAACGGGGCTCTCCGCTTCATCCATCCCCTGACTCCATACTAGCACCAACGGGCTGCTAAAGCGTTTCGCAGAAAACACCAAGGAACCTGTTTCTCACTCCAAGCACAAAGCGTGCGCAGCACGAGTCTTGGCACAGCAAAACACTTCCTTTGGCATGCCCTTTGCAGCCTCACTCCAAACGGGGCTCTCCGCTTCATCCATCCCCTGACTCCATACTAGCATCAACGGGCTGCTAAAGCGTTTCGCAGAAAACACCAAGGAACCTGTTTCTCACTCCAAGCACAAAGCGTGTGCAGCACGAGTCTTGGCACAGCAAAACACTTCCTTTGGCATGCCCTTTGCAGCCTCACTCCAAACGGGGCTCTCCGCTTCATCCATCCCCTGACTCCATACTAGCACCAACGGGCTGCTAAAGCGTTTCGCAGAAAACACCAAGGAACCTGTTTCTCACTCCAAGCACAAAGCGTGCGCAGCACGAGTCTTGGCACAGCAAAACACTTCTCTTGGCATGCCCTTTGCAGCCTCACTCCAAACGGGGCTCTCCGCTTCATCCATCCCCTGACTCCATACTAGCACCAACGGGCTGCTAAAGCGTTTCGCAGAAAACACCAAGGAACCTGTTTCTCACTCCAAGCACAAAGCGTGCGCAGCACGAGTCTTGGCACAGCAGAACACTTCCTTTGGCATGCCCTTTGCAGCCTCACTCCAAACGGGGCTCTCCGCTTCATCCATCCCCTGACTCCATACTAGCACCAACGGGCTGCTAAAGCGTTTCGCAGAAAACACCAAGGAACCTGTTTCTCACTCCAACCACAAAGCGTGCGCAGCACGAGTCTTGGCACAGCGAAACACTTCTCTTGGCATGCCCTTTGCAGCCTCACTCCAAACGGGGCTCTCCGCTTCATCCATCCCCTGACTCCATACTAGCACCAACGGGCTGCTAAAGCGTTTCGCAGAAAACACCAAGGAACCTGTTTCTCACTCCAAGCACAAAGCGTGCGCAGCACGAGTCTTGGCACAGCAAAACACTTCCTTTGGCATGCCCTTTGCAGCCTCACTCCAAACGGGGCTCTCCGCTTCATCCATCCCCTGACTCCATACTAGCATCAACGGCTGCTAAAGCGTTTCGCAGAAAACACCAAGGAACCTGTTTCTCACTCCAAGCACAAAGCGTGCGCAGCACGAGTCTTGGCACAGCAAAACACTTCCTTTGGCATGCCCTTTGCAGCCTCACTCCAAACGGGCTCTCCGCTTCATCCATCCCCTGACTCCATACTAGCACCAACGGGCTGCTAAAGCGTTTCGCAGAAAACACCAAGGAACCTGTTTCTCACTCCAAGCACAAAGCGTGCGCAGCACGAGTCTTGGCACAGCGAAACACTTCTCTTGGCATGCCCTTTGCAGCCTCACTCCAAACGGGGCTCTCCGCTTCATCCATCCCCTGACTCCATACTAGCACCAACGGGCTGCTAAAGCGTTTCGCAGAAAACACCAAGGAACCTGTTTCTCACTCCAAGCACAAAGCGTGCGCAGCACGAGTCTTGGCACAGCAAAACACTTCCTTTGGCATGCCCTTTGCAGCCTCACTCCAAACGGGGCTCTCCGCTTCATCCATCCCCTGACTCCATACTAGCACCAACGGGCTGCTAAAGCGTTTCGCAGAAAACACCAAGGAACCTGTTTCTCACTCCAAGCACAAAGCGTGCGCAGCACGAGTCTTGGCACAGCAAAACACTTCTCTTGGCATGCCCTTTGCAGCCTCACTCCAAACGGGGCTCTCCGCTTCATCCATCCCCTGACTCCATACTAGCACCAACGGGCTGCTAAAGCGTTTCGCAGAAAACACCAAGGAACCTGTTTCTCACTCCAAGCACAAAGCGTGCGCAGCACGAGTCTTGGCACAGCAAAACACTTCCTTTGGCATGCCCTTTGCAGCCTCACTCCAAACGGGGCTCTCCGCTTCATCCATCCCCTGACTCCATACTAGCACCAACGGGCTGCTAAAGCGTTTCGCAGAAAACACAAGGAACCTGTTTCTCACTCCAAGCACAAAGCGTGTGCAGCACGAGTCTTGGCACAGCAAAACACTTCCTTTGGCATGCCCTTTGCAGCCTCACTCCAAACGGGGCTCTCCGCTTCATCCATCCCCTGACTCCATACTAGCACCAACGGGCTGCGTTTCTGCGTTTCGCAGAAAACACCAAGGAGCCTGTTTCTGACTCCAAGCAAAAAGCGTGCGCAGCACAAGTCTTGGTACAGCAAAACACTTCCTTTGGCATGCCCTTTGCAGCCTCACTCCAAACGGGCTTTCCGCTTCATCCATCCCCCCTGACTCCATACTAGCACCAACGGGCTGCTAAAGCGTTTCGCAGAAAACACCAAGGAACCTGTTTCTCACTCCAAGCACAAAGCGTGCGCAGCACGAGTCTTGGCACAGCAAAACACTTCCTTTGGCATGCCCTTTGCAGCCTCACTCCAAACGGGGCTCTCCGCTTCATCCATCCCCTGACTCCATACTAGCACCAACGGGCTGCTAAAGCGTTTCGCAGAAAACACCAAGGAACCTGTTTCTCACTCCAAGCACAAAGCGTGCGCAGCACGAGTCTTGGCACAGCAAAACACTTCCTTTGGCATGCCCTTTGCAGCCTCACTCCAAACGGGGCTCTCCGCTTCATCCATCCCCTGACTCCATACTAGCACCAACGGGCTGCTAAAGCGTTTCGCAGAAAACACCAAGGAACCTGTTTCTCACTCCAAGCACAAAGCGTGCGCAGCACGAGTCTTGGCACAGCAGAACACTTCCTTTGGCATGCCCTTTGCAGCCTCACTCCAAACGGGGCTCTCCGCTTCATCCATCCCCTGACTCCATACTAGCACCAACGGGCTGCTAAAGCGTTTCGCAGAAAACACCAAGGAACCTGTTTCTCACTCCAAGCACAAAGCGTGCGCAGCACGAGTCTTGGCACAGCAGAACACTTCCTTTGGCATGCCCTTTGCAGCCTCACTCCAAACGGGGCTCTCCGCTTCATCCATCCCCTGACTCCATACTAGCACCAACGGGCTGCTAAAGCGTTTCGCAGAAAACACCAAGGAACCTGTTTCTCACTCCAAGCACAAAGCGTGCGCAGCACGAGTCTTGGCACAGCAGAACACTTCCTTTGGCATGCCCTTTGCAGCCTCACTCCAAACGGGGCTCTCCGCTTCATCCATCCCCTGACTCCATACTAGCACCAACGGGCTGCTAAAGCGTTTCGCAGAAAACACCAAGGAACCTGTTTCTCACTCCAAGCACAAAGCGTGCGCAGCACGAGTCTTGGCACAGCAGAAACACTTCCTTTGGCATGCCCTTTGCAGCCTCACTCCAAACGGGGCTCTCCGCTTCATCCATCCCCTGACTCCATACTAGCACCAACGGGCTGCTAAAGCGTTTCGCAGAAAACACCAAGGAACCTGTTTCTCACTCCAAGCACAAAGCGTGCGCAGCACGAGTCTTGGCACAGCAAAACACTTCCTTTGGCATGCCCTTTGCAGCCTCACTCCAAACGGGGCTCTCCGCTTCATCCATCCCCTGACTCCATACTAGCACCAACGGGCTGCTAAAGCGTTTCGCAGAAAACACCAAGGAACCTGTTTCTCACTCCAAGCACAAAGCGTGCGCAGCACGAGTCTTGGCACAGCAGAACACTTCTCTTGGCATGCCCTTTGCAGCCTCACTCCAAACGGGGCTCTCCGCTTCATCCATCCCCTGACTCCATACTAGCACCAACGGGCTGCTAAAGCGTTTCGCAGAAAACACCAAGGAACCTGTTTCTCACTCCAAGCACAAAGCGTGCGCAGCACGAGTCTTGGCACAGCAGAACACTTCTCTTGGCATGCCCTTTGCAGCCTCACTCCAAACGGGGCTCTCCGCTTCATCCATCCCCTGACTCCATACTAGCACCAACGGGCTGCTAAAGCGTTTCGCAGAAAACACCAAGGAACCTGTTTCTCACTCCAAGCACAAAGCGTGCGCAGCACGAGTCTTGGCACAGCAAAACACTTCCTTTGGCATGCCCTTTGCAGCCTCACTCCAAACGGGGCTCTCCGCTTCATCCATCCCCTGACTCCATACTAGCACCAACGGGCTGCTAAAGCGTTTCGCAGAAAACACCAAGGAACCTGTTTCTCACTCCAAGCACAAAGCGTGCGCAGCACGAGTCTTGGCACAGCAAAACACTTCCTTTGGCATGCCCTTTGCAGCCTCACTCCAAACGGGGCTCTCCGCTTCATCCATCCCCTGACTCCATACTAGCACCAACGGGCTGCTAAAGCGTTTCGCAGAAAACACCAAGGAACCTGTTTCTCACTCCAAGCACAAAGCGTGCGCAGCACGAGTCTTGGCACAGCAGAACACTTCTCTTGGCATGCCCTTTGCAGCCTCACTCCAAACGGGGCTCTCCGCTTCATCCATCCCCTGACTCCATACTAGCACCAACGGGCTGCTAAAGCGTTTCGCAGAAAACACCAAGGAACCTGTTTCTCACTCCAAGCACAAAGCGTGCGCAGCACGAGTCTTGGCACAGCAAAACACTTCCTTTGGCATGCCCTTTGCAGCCTCACTCCAAACGGGGCTCTCCGCTTCATCCATCCCCTGACTCCATACTAGCACCAACGGGCTGCTAAAGCGTTTCGCAGAAAACACCAAGGAACCTGTTTCTCACTCCAAGCACAAAGCGTGCGCAGCACGAGTCTTGGCACAGCAAAACACTTCCTTTGGCATGCCCTTTGCAGCCTCACTCCAAACGGGGCTCTCCGCTTCATCCATCCCCTGACTCCATACTAGCACCAACGGGCTGCTAAAGCGTTTCGCAGAAAACACCAAGGAACCTGTTTCTCACTCCAAGCACAAAGCGTGCGCAGCACGAGTCTTGGCACAGCAAAACACTTCCTTTGGCATGCCCTTTGCAGCCTCACTCCAAACGGGGCTCTCCGCTTCATCCATCCCCTGACTCCATACTAGCACCAACGGGCTGCTAAAGCGTTTCGCAGAAAACACCAAGGAACCTGTTTCTCACTCCAAGCACAAAGCGTGCGCAGCACGAGTCTTGGCACAGCAAAACACTTCCTTTGGCATGCCCTTTGCAGCCTCACTCCAAACGGGGCTCTCCGCTTCATCCATCCCCTGACTCCATACTAGCACCAACGGGCTGCTAAAGCGTTTCGCAGAAAACACCAAGGAACCTGTTTCTCACTCCAAGCACAAAGCGTGCGCAGCACGAGTCTTGGCACAGCAAAACACTTCCTTTGGCATGCCCTTTGCAGCCTCACTCCAAACGGGGCTCTCCGCTTCATCCATCCCCTGACTCCATACTAGCACCAACGGGCTGCTAAAGCGTTTCGCAGAAAACACCAAGGAACCTGTTTCTCACTCCAAGCACAAAGCGTGCGCAGCACGAGTCTTGGCACAGCAGAACACTTCCTTTGGCATGCCCTTTGCAGCCTCACTCCAAACGGGGCTCTCCGCTTCATCCATCCCCTGACTCCATACTAGCACCAACGGGCTGCTAAAGCGTTTCGCAGAAAACACCAAGGAACCTGTTTCTCACTCCAAGCACAAAGCGTGCGCAGCACGAGTCTTGGCACAGCAAAACACTTCCTTTGGCATGCCCTTTGCAGCCTCACTCCAAACGGGGCTCTCCGCTTCATCCATCCCCTGACTCCATACTAGCACCAACGGGCTGCTAAAGCGTTTCGCAGAAAACACCAAGGAACCTGTTTCTCACTCCAAGCACAAAGCGTGCGCAGCACGAGTCTTGGCACAGCAAAACACTTCCTTTGGCATGCCCTTTGCAGCCTCACTCCAAACGGGGCTCTCCGCTTCATCCATCCCCTGACTCCATACTAGCACCAACGGGCTGCTAAAGCGTTTCGCAGAAAACACCAAGGAACCTGTTTCTCACTCCAAGCACAAAGCGTGCGCAGCACGAGTCTTGGCACAGCAAAACACTTCCTTTGGCATGCCCTTTGCAGCCTCACTCCAAACGGGGCTCTCCGCTTCATCCATCCCCTGACTCCATACTAGCACCAACGGGCTGCTAAAGCGTTTCGCAGAAAACACCAAGGAACCTGTTTCTCACTCCAAGCACAAAGCGTGCGCAGCACGAGTCTTGGCACAGCAAAACACTTCCTTTGGCATGCCCTTTGCAGCCTCACTCCAAACGGGGCTCTCCGCTTCATCCATCCCCTGACTCCATACTAGCACCAACGGGCTGCTAAAGCGTTTCGCAGAAAACACCAAGGAACCTGTTTCTCACTCCAAGCACAAAGCGTGCGCAGCACGAGTCTTGGCACAGCAAAACACTTCCTTTGGCATGCCCTTTGCAGCCTCACTCCAAACGGGGCTCTCCGCTTCATCCATCCCCTGACTCCATACTAGCACCAACGGGCTGCTAAAGCGTTTCGCAGAAAACACCAAGGAACCTGTTTCTCACTCCAAGCACAAAGCGTGCGCAGCACGAGTCTTGGCACAGCAGAACACTTCCTTGGCATGCCCTTTGCAGCCTCACTCCAAACGGGGCTCTCCGCTTCATCCATCCCCTGACTCCATACTAGCACCAACGGGCTGCTAAAGCGTTTCGCAGAAAACACCAAGGAACCTGTTTCTCACTCCAAGCACAAAGCGTGCGCAGCACGAGTCTTGGCACAGCAAAACACTTCCTTTGGCATGCCCTTTGCAGCCTCACTCCAAACGGGGCTCTCCGCTTCATCCATCCCCTGACTCCATACTAGCACCAACGGGCTGCTAAAGCGTTTCGCAGAAAACACCAAGGAACCTGTTTCTCACTCCAAGCACAAAGCGTGCGCAGCACGAGTCTTGGCACAGCAAAACACTTCCTTTGGCATGCCCTTTGCAGCCTCACTCCAAACGGGGCTCTCCGCTTCATCCATCCCCTGACTCCATACTAGCACCAACGGGCTGCTAAAGCGTTTCGCAGAAACACCAAGGAACCTGTTTCTCACTCCAAGCACAAAGCGTGCGCAGCACGAGTCTTGGCACAGCAGAACACTTCCTTTGGCATGCCCTTTGCAGCCTCACTCCAAACGGGGCTCTCCGCTTCATCCATCCCCTGACTCCATACTAGCACCAACGGGCTGCTAAAGCGTTTCGCAGAAAACACCAAGGAACCTGTTTCTCACTCCAAGCACAAAGCGTGCGCAGCACGAGTCTTGGCACAGCAAAACACTTCCTTTGGCATGCCCTTTGCAGCCTCACTCCAAACGGGGCTCTCCGCTTCATCCATCCCCTGACTCCATACTAGCACCAACGGGCTGCTAAAGCGTTTCGCAGAAAACACCAAGGAACCTGTTTCTCACTCCAAGCACAAAGCGTGCGCAGCACGAGTCTTGGCACAGCAGAACACTTCCTTTGGCATGCCCTTTGCAGCCTCACTCCAAACGGGGCTCTCCGCTTCATCCATCCCCTGACTCCATACTAGCACCAACGGGCTGCTAAAGCGTTTCGCAGAAAACACCAAGGAACCTGTTTCTCACTCCAAGCACAAAGCGTGCGCAGCACGAGTCTTGGCACAGCAGAACACTTCCTTTGGCATGCCCTTTGCAGCCTCACTCCAAACGGGGCTCTCCGCTTCATCCATCCCTGACTCCATACTAGCACCAACGGGCTGCTAAAGCGTTTCGCAGAAAACACCAAGGAACCTGTTTCTCACTCCAAGCACAAAGCGTGCGCAGCACGAGTCTTGGCACAGCAGAACACTTCCTTTGGCATGCCCTTTGCAGCCTCACTCCAAACGGGGCTCTCCGCTTCATCCATCCCCTGACTCCATACTAGCACCAACGGGCTGCTAAAGCGTTTCGCAGAAAACACCAAGGAACCTGTTTCTCACTCCAAGCACAAAGCGTGCGCAGCACGAGTCTTGGCACAGCAAAACACTTCCTTTGGCATGCCCTTTGCAGCCTCACTCCAAACGGGGCTCTCCGCTTCATCCATCCCCTGACTCCATACTAGCACCAACGGGCTGCTAAAGCGTTTCGCAGAAAACACCAAGGAACCTGTTTCTCACTCCAAGCACAAAGCGTGCGCAGCACGAGTCTTGGCACAGCAAAACACTTCCTTTGGCATGCCCTTTGCAGCCTCACTCCAAACGGGGCTCTCCGCTTCATCCATCCCCTGACTCCATACTAGCACCAACGGGCTGCTAAAGCGTTTCGCAGAAAACACCAAGGAACCTGTTTCTCACTCCAAGCACAAAGCGTGCGCAGCACGAGTCTTGGCACAGCAAAACACTTCCTTTGGCATGCCCTTTGCAGCCTCACTCCAAACGGGGCTCTCCGCTTCATCCATCCCCTGACTCCATACTAGCACCAACGGGCTGCTAAAGCGTTTCGCAGAAAACACCAAGGAACCTGTTTCTCACTCCAAGCACAAAGCGTGCGCAGCACGAGTCTTGGCACAGCAGAACACTTCCTTTGGCATGCCCTTTGCAGCCTCACTCCAAACGGGGCTCTCCGCTTCATCCATCCCCTGACTCCATACTAGCACCAACGGGCTGCTAAAGCGTTTCGCAGAAAACACCAAGGAACCTGTTTCTCACTCCAAGCACAAAGCGTGCGCAGCACGAGTCTTGGCACAGCAAAACACTTCCTTTGGCATGCCCTTTGCAGCCTCACTCCAAACGGGGCTCTCCGCTTCATCCATCCCCTGACTCCATACTAGCACCAACGGGCTGCTAAAGCGTTTCGCAGAAAACACCAAGGAACCTGTTTCTCACTCCAAGCACAAAGCGTGCGCAGCACGAGTCTTGGCACAGCAAAACACTTCCTTTGGCATGCCCTTTGCAGCCTCACTCCAAACGGGGCTCTCCGCTTCATCCATCCCCTGACTCCATACTAGCACCAACGGGCTGCTAAAGCGTTTCGCAGAAAACACCAAGGAACCTGTTTCTCACTCCAAGCACAAAGCGTGCGCAGCACGAGTCTTGGCACAGCAAAACACTTCCTTTGGCATGCCCTTTGCAGCCTCACTCCAAACGGGGCTCTCCGCTTCATCCATCCCCTGACTCCATACTAGCACCAACGGGCTGCTAAAGCGTTTCGCAGAAAACACCAAGGAACCTGTTTCTCACTCCAAGCACAAAGCGTGCGCAGCACGAGTCTTGGCACAGCAAAACACTTCCTTTGGCATGCCCTTTGCAGCCTCACTCCAAACGGGGCTCTCCGCTTCATCCATCCCCTGACTCCATACTAGCACCAACGGGCTGCTAAAGCGTTTCGCAGAAAACACCAAGGAACCTGTTTCTCACTCCAAGCACAAAGCGTGCGCAGCACGAGTCTTGGCACAGCAAAACACTTCCTTTGGCATGCCCTTTGCAGCCTCACTCCAAACGGGGCTCTCCGCTTCATCCATCCCCTGACTCCATACTAGCACCAACGGGCTGCTAAAGCGTTTCGCAGAAAACACCAAGGAACCTGTTTCTCACTCCAAGCACAAAGCGTGCGCAGCACGAGTCTTGGCACAGCAGAACACTTCCTTTGGCATGCCCTTTGCAGCCTCACTCCAAACGGGGCTCTCCGCTTCATCCATCCCCTGACTCCATACTAGCACCAACGGGCTGCTAAAGCGTTTCGCAGAAAACACCAAGGAACCTGTTTCTCACTCCAAGCACAAAGCGTGCGCAGCACGAGTCTTGGCACAGCAAAACACTTCCTTTGGCATGCCCTTTGCAGCCTCACTCCAAACGGGGCTCTCCGCTTCATCCATCCCCTGACTCCATACTAGCACCAACGGGCTGCTAAAGCGTTTCGCAGAAAACACCAAGGAACCTGTTTCTCACTCCAAGCACAAAGCGTGCGCAGCACGAGTCTTGGCACAGCAGAACACTTCCTTTGGCATGCCCTTTGCAGCCTCACTCCAAACGGGGCTCTCCGCTTCATCCATCCCCTGACTCCATACTAGCACCAACGGGCTGCTAAAGCGTTTCGCAGAAAACACCAAGGAACCTGTTTCTCACTCCAAGCACAAAGCGTGCGCAGCACGAGTCTTGGCACAGCAAACACTTCCTTTGGCATGCCCTTTGCAGCCTCACTCCAAACGGGGCTCTCCGCTTCATCCATCCCCTGACTCCATACTAGCACCAACGGGCTGCTAAAGCGTTTCGCAGAAAACACCAAGGAACCTGTTTCTCACTCCAAGCACAAAGCGTGCGCAGCACGAGTCTTGGCACAGCAGAACACTTCCTTTGGCATGCCCTTTGCAGCCTCACTCCAAACGGGGCTCTCCGCTTCATCCATCCCCTGACTCCATACTAGCACCAACGGGCTGCTAAAGCGTTTCGCAGAAAACACCAAGGAACCTGTTTCTCACTCCAAGCACAAAGCGTGCGCAGCACGAGTCTTGGCACAGCAGAACACTTCCTTTGGCATGCCCTTTGCAGCCTCACTCCAAACGGGGCTCTCCGCTTCATCCATCCCCTGACTCCATACTAGCACCAACGGGCTGCTAAAGCGTTTCGCAGAAAACACCAAGGAACCTGTTTCTCACTCCAAGCACAAAGCGTGCGCAGCACGAGTCTTGGCACAGCAGAACACTTCCTTTGGCATGCCCTTTGCAGCCTCACTCCAAACGGG
>NW_028289752.1:0-17702 GCF_059628265.1 Tinamus guttatus | reverse complement strand
GTAGGATATGTTATATGTTATGTTATTTGTTAACACTGTTTCTGTGCTGTCCAAACAAGAACAGTGTAATTTATCAAAATATATGTGAATCTAAGTAGAATATATGAAATAAATATTTTTTCATATTCTTCCTTCTGTAATTTTCTATTTGCAACACTGATTTTATGGTGAGCTATATAATGATAGGTATCTAAAAATGGTGAGTTTCTGTGAGGTAAAAACACTTCATAGTTCATTTTTTCCTACAAAGAATTTCAGCAGAAAGATGAAGTGTCAGGTTTCCACAACTTCCACCTTTCTACTTTCTTTTCACAAAACAGAGGTTAATTTGCTTATACTTATAGCATAATTACTTTTGTAAGGTGTTCTTGCAGTAACTAGATCTTCCATAGTAGGGCTTCATGAAGCAATGATTGGAAACCAAAGTACCAGAGAGTATATGAATACATTTAGCCCAAGTACCCGTGAATATACAAACACATTTATTCATTCAAAATCAAAGTCCATTTTGATTTCTTTATATCTAATTGATTGTACTTTTTAATTTCAACTTTCTTTGATCAAACTTATAGCTGGGGAAGGCCATATTTCACTGTTATAGCTGTACCCACAGCCTATATATTAGATTTTACTCCAAATTTTCCTGTATTTGCTGAACTCTGCTAACATTGATCTAAATGATCTGCCGGATATTTTTCTTCAAAGTTCTGGTTAGTTCCTGATGAAGTCAATATTGAGGTTTGGGGTAGCATTTATCACCCCACTATCAGAAAACAAGACTGAAAAATACCTAGTAATTAAACTTATATGTGTTACTGCCGAAGTGCTATAGAATGCTAACTCCAGATTTGTGTGAAATGTGAGATTTTTGACTGTTTTCTCTCTTTTATTGTGTGTGTGTGTGTGTGTCCTTTCTTCAAAGGCCAAACACACACTGGGCTTTTGTAGGAACAGTCTAGCCAGGAGGCCAAGGAAAATATTTTTTCTTCTCTATTTGGCAGTAGCAAAACTATTTGGATTATTGTGTCCAGCTTGAGAGACCAGCAGAAGACCAAAAAGATGATCAGAGGGCTGCAGCACAGAGTGTAACGAGATGAGACTGAGAACTGAAGTCACTCAGCCTGGAAAAAAGCTGGTGATGGAGAGACCCTATCAGCTATTTGTTTTTAAAATTGTTTATTATTGAAGATTCCTCTTTGGTCAATATTCTCATTTTTAATAACTCTTCTGATAGTACCATTATAGTAATATATATGGTTACCTATGCACAAGATTGAGTATGCACAGGTCTCAGAGGTATTCCATCTTTTTTTTTTTTTTCTGAAAATCTAGTATAGTAGCTGGATTAGATTTCCATTTTAGGTTTTCAATATGGTGTAGAACTGAGGAACAAGTTAAGCAATGGATGATGTTTTAAGATCAGAAAGAACAGTGAAAAGATAGAAGAAAAAAAAGAAAAAAAAGAAAAATCATAAATAATCATTCCTGCTGAAGGTAACCTTACTGACATTTGTGATATTGCTCTTGCAGGAAAATTAAATTAAATTTGGCCCACTATCACAGTAACTCTTTATATTGTGCATTAGTGCTTATGATTATTAAATGATTATTAAATTGCCATAGATTTTAAATCAGACTGAATGGCTTAATTCTATAATTTCAGTCATTTGTGTTGCTCTTAGCAAAACAGATACTCTTTATTTAGGTTCCATTCTAAATGGGTTATCTAAATTAGAAAAGCTTATACAAACACCATGAAGTCTCAAATACTTTATTTCAAATCAACGATATGCAGTTTAAAACAGAGAGGGGAAAAAATTCACTTGTGCATTATTCCAGCTTCTTTATTTCTCCTCATTGCTTTCACGCTTTTATCAAGCTATCCAAATAATACTGCCTTGTTTATCTCATGCTCCATTAACAACTATCAATTATTTCCAAATCATGCAGTTTTTTTTCTGAACTGAAGAAAACTTTGGAAGTTCTGGCCTCTCCATCAATCAACAAGACAAAGACATAATTGCCAGCCAGTTTTACACAAACGAAAGCAATGCTTACACCATTTAAACAATTTTAACATTTCCTCCATGTTACTAGAAGAAGTAGTGGTTGTAGTTAAAAAACACCTAAGTTTCACAGACACATTTTTTGTGAATCAGGTATACAGAAATGAATCCCTCTGATACCTGTTCACATAAGCACTACTTTTATTATTATTAAAAGGAAACATACCTCTATTACTTACATTTGGTTTATTGATCTATTGCTTTTATTTGATCTTGCATCCAGCCCTTGAGACTTGTTTGCAATTTCAATAAAACACTCAAATTATCTGTGCAGAATCTAGCAGACAAGCTAACTACACAGAGAATCTTTGACCAACTTAGTAGTTATAGTATAGAAGAAGCAATTTAAGGTCCAATTTAAGTTAAGATACCTCATTTTGAAAGATTTGCATGGATTTGTTTGATTATCATCTAAATTTTGGGTAAAGGAAAAATATTGGTGATAAACTGAAAGAAGTATCTTTCTAAGTCACTGAAAGGCTTATCACCTAAGTCTTTCACTAGTAATTTTCTTAGAAATTCAAAATGCTACCTTTAAATTTAACCCCTTCTATGTAAGCTTTGATCAAGGTCACAAAAATACAGCCAAAATTTTTCAATTTATGTTAACAAAGGTTGCTTCTAGACTGACTAAAGCTTTTGTACAGTAAACAGTGTTGTGTGTATTAGCTATTGGTGTTTTCTATTGGTGCAAATGTTCTGCCAGAACTGCAATCCCAGAAACCTCACTCTCAGAATATCTTATGTCTGGAGATGATGATATATATATATATTTTCCCATTGAGCACAATAGGCCCAGTTTGGCAGCATAGAATAGATGAGGCTCATTGTCCTATAGGCATTGTCCTAATATTTATCCCCATGACAAGATATTTGCAAGCATGATGTGATCTTAAACCTGAGGCATGGTCTTTCATGTCACAGTTTATGACTTTTACAAACTGCACAAAACAAATTGCACTGGTATCCTGTTTTAATCACTATATAATCCTATCACGAGAAACCAGCCACCCTATCAATAAGTGTGTTCCCCTTACATTACTTTTTTTTTGTCATTCTCTGCCCTTATTGTAACATTTTTCTGCCTTTTTAGCACCTATAGAAAGTTACTTCACCAGTCTCTGTGGGGTAGTATTATAACAAAATGCTCATATGGATATTTATACTTCTCAATTGGCCTACAACCAGTTTACTAGTTATTGTTGCCAGAAATTATACCTAATTCACCTGTTCAGCCCTACAATATCTCCTCTTCCAATGCTTCTTACACGGGAAAATACTATAAGCATTTCTCATACTTTTTTAGTGTCAAAGTAGTTTGATGGTCTAGAAAAAAAAAACACTTTGTTCTATTATTTGAAAAGCAAGTATTTTGTATTTTAGAAAATAATAATTGTGATTATAAAGCATCAATACCTCGGTTTTACATAAGAAAAAGAATGCAAGAATATTTGCCTGGCAAAGGCAAATAGATGTAGATGTTTTAAGGGAGAGCAGTACAAATAGGTGCAAGAATCCAGAGAGATATGAAAAAAGCAATGATCCAAATGTAATTAAAAGATAAAATAAAAAGGAAGCAAAATTTAAAAGATATATTCATTTACAATATTTGACAAGGTGATAGATCTACTGCAATTAACCAACCTGAATATTTTTTTCTAAAAATGGAAGTCTATATTTGGTAGATCATAAAGAATCTGTAAATGAAATTTACCATATAATCATTTTACCCCATATATACATGATCAAGTACTATTGACAGATCTTTTACTGAACTTATATTTTTCATTTTTAGTGGAAATATAGTCAAGGTAATGTAGCCAGTTAAGGTATCAGATTGGAAAGATATGATAAAAACTGAGCAGAAAGTCTCTTAAAGGTCATTTTCAAGGGGTTCCTAGAAGTTGGTCTATGAAGGGTACAGGCCTAATTTAAGTTTGACAAAAATAAAGAACATGGTTGGAAAATCAAATTTATATTTGGCAAGAAAATAAAGGTATAAGCATTAGAGCGGGAAGATATGCACTAGATAGATAGATAAGGGGCTAACAAAGAGTTTTAAAAGTACTATAATTGAAATTAAGTCAGTTAAGATGCCACACTTACGGTCCTGCTTACACATGAAATATAGGTTACAGAGGTGAGTCAGAGCAGAAGTCAATTTTGGTGTGATTTTAGACAGGGATTTTAGGAAGGAGATGCAGGAATTTCAAATGTATCAGCTATAGAGTTTGCTTAGCCTGAAGTAGCATGATCTGATATCCAGTGTAGACATGAAGGTCGCTATAAATCTTGCGGATGTTGAAAAACTGACTGATTATTGACTTCACATGTACTACACACATAATACATCATGTGCAAGCTCTAGACTTTTCTGGAGATATCAGATTAAACAAATATCATCCACAAACTTATATCCAGCTTTCATTACCACCTTTACTCAGGATGGATTCACTCATTCACTAACAAAGTGCTATGATGATGTAGCAGGAGATGCAGCTAAATGTAGAGGTCATTGAAGATCAATAGTGTGGACCTACCTAATCTAAGAAAAAATAAGAAGAAAATGTCCTTATGTATTCACTTTTCATTTAACAAATCAAGTTTAGTGTATTTTGTTGTTGTACATCCACTACGGCAATTCACTCAACGTTATTTAATTCTTATGTAGTCATTGTCATACAAAAGCAAATAATTCTCATCAAATGTAACAGTGTTACTTTAATATTTATAGTTCCATAACGTGTTACAGCTACTTAACTTTGATATATACTCTCAGACATTCTCAGGCATATTTTTATATATTAGAAAGATTGCATGTCTAGTAAAACTGAGACGATGAATATAAAAATGCCATTTGTTTTCTATAAACCAGGTTTGCCATTTACAGTATATTTTGCAGATACTTCTCATACTATTACTTTTAGAAACCTTCTTTGTGTTGTATGCATTTTGTCAGATTGCAAGGGAGATAGTGTAGAACATTCTTTCTACACTTGAAAAACTGATTACTAAAGAAAAAAGCTATTAGAAAGCCTCCAAAGTTCCTCATAAGTTATTCAAAGTCTTTTTTCTTTTCTACTAAACTTCCTGAATGAAACACATTAAGACAAGTATCTCAGCTATTACTCTTGCAGATAATTTCAACTGAGCCGACTACTGAGCATGATCAAATTTAATGTTTCACATGTAATTAGGAGGCCTAAACTAACAATCCTGAATAAACTTCACAAAAATGAAAAGAGCCATATCTTAGTTCAATGTACATATATTGAGTTCTTAGGTATCAAAGTACATGATATTTCTTGGAATGGGTAAATATGGGTCCGATGCTCTAGTTAGTCACAGAAATATTATCTGGTCATGGGAAAAAGTGCTATGCTAAAGCAGAATGAGAAATAAACTTCTCAGTGGAGCATAAGTTGTGATAATTGGGAAAGCGTGCCTGAGAACTACTGCTATTCCATGTGCTTAGACATTCTCTATGCTTCCCATCATGACAGCGTATATGCAGGTAGGTGCACAGGCATAACATATCAAATACTCTGAGTTTTCTACCTTACAAGAGCCATTTTTTCCATGTTTCCAACAGAATATAAAAAGGAATTGGTAGTAATCCAGAAGAGCTAAGAGGCAGTTGGCTGGTACAGTAGGATTCTACTGGACCCCAATTTCACTAAAAGTCAATGTGGTATCAAACAGTCATGATACATTGTGCTATAACAATGTTTAGACCAGCACTGCCAGGAGACTGTATATTTTCATCCAGGGTGTGTACACTGGAGACTTTGGAGTTCTATCTGTAATTCTATATTCTTCTATCTGTAATTTGGAGTTCTATCTGTACATCCACTTGATTAAAATTTTTGCATCTCTACACAAACCCAGTGCTCAATAAAATGATAATAAAAAAATAAAATGAGAGCCAATAGCACTAAACTAAAAGAAAAAATTTGGGTGGCAAATTTTACAGAGAAAAGAAGAGGCTGATTTGAAAAGGAAACTATTAGAAGATGTGTGTAGGGAGGAAAAAACAGAAAATGAAAAGGTGCTCAAAGTGGTAAAATAAAAAGGAGATTAGGATTGCTCTAAAAATGTATGGCTATAACAGAGGGAATAAAACAAGAGGTAGAAATATGTTAGGGTCAAAAGAGAAGATTAAGACATTTAAAATTATGGAGATGTTTACATGTGAGAAGAAGAAACCTGAATTAGGTGCCGAAAGGAGGGAGAGATTTGGAGAAGAAAATCATTGATTAAATTGAAGGGAGTGAGAGAAGGAGAAATTTGGCTATGAAATTTAGACAGATTGGAGAAGGTGAGGAGTATGGTGCAGAGAAACTGTGAAGAATACAGAGACTTGGTGTTTGCATTTGCACCTAAAGTTACAGATGTAGAGTGAAAGCCTCCCTTCCAAACAGAATCTGAGTCATAAAGGCAAACACTAATGAGAAAAGGGTAGTTTTTAGTGAGGTTATATAAAGAGAGAGGGATGTGATTCTACTCGTCCTACACATAGCACATATATTTTTAGACAAAGAAATAGAAGGATTATATAGTTAATTCTTAATACTGTATCACTTAATGTGTTGCTTCAGAAATTCTTTTGTTATTTAACAGCACTCATTGATGATTGTCTCCAAGACAATAACCTTTACAATGCTCATGTAAACTGGAAGTATTTTTAATACAAGCAGTAAAATTCTAGAAGACATGAGGAGCAACTCGTGAGATTTGCCACAGCTAATGATCAGAAGCGTGGCTTGCCCATGACAGTATGGTAGGTTTCTTATGGGTACTGTAGCCTTAAATCCTAAATAAAGCCTAAAGGTTTTTTTTTTAACATTTCTAAGAATAGCTTGACTGCTGTTCACACGTGATAGTCCAGAAGGTGTGAAATAAACTGTGAAATTTCAGTAATCAGAATAGATTAGAGCAGACTGAGCAGACTGAAGGACTTTGAACAATATAGCCTGGCAGTAAGGATGCAGAAATGGAGTGTATACTGTGTTTGCCCTGTATAGAATGGGCATAAGTAAATGGCAAAGATAAAAGATGTTTGCCAGTATTAGAAATCTAGGAAAGAAAAGGACATAACAATAGCAGAAATTTTATTTTGGTTTTGGTTTTGGTTAGTTTTACCTGCTTAATTTCTCTGGTGAGCCTCACTGTAACCTCCAAAGGCATTTCACATCGTTTGTATAAATCCAAACAGATGGTCCACCATAGGGTTCCACCATTTTCCCTTTTTCCAAATAGGAGCATGAGATTTTGTTTATTTGTTTGTTTGTTTTCTGATTTATTTAAGGGAAAGCTACATTAAACAGATGGGCTTTGCATTTTGGCCACCTAGGTTTAATTCTAATGGATTACACTGAAAGTTGTTTAATACATTGCACCTGCCATATTGTCATATTGTCTCTTGTGTCTTGATCATAGTCTACAATAATAAGTAGCACCATTTTTTTCACAGAGTCATGGTCCTGGAGCATATATTTCCTCTGAAATCTGGAGTCCTATGTACAACAACATTAAAATTCTTTCTCTCTCAAGTTTATTTTCAACTGTTTTTTTCCTTTTTTTCCTTTTTCCTTGATTGAATCTATTTGAATTATAATAGTGCAGATGGGGATGGAGAAGGGAGAGATATACAGCTCTGGTTTGGAGTCCATATAGTTTAATTATGGATAGCCTTAAACCCTACGTCTAAAATATATTGGTCAGTAGTGCGATGCTGCCAACAGAGTCTGAGACATAATGTGTTATGGTTATGCATAAAAAATGTGGTTTCCATCATGATTAGGTTTGCTCAGTGTTGATCTCCTTTGTCTGAAGAATCAATGTTTTAGGGAAATATTTTTCAGACCACAGCTGGTCAATGGACTATTTGCTAGCAATCTGTGGAAACCTAGCTGGTCCAATGATGAATTTTTCTTAACTGTATAGAGATGTAAATAAAATACACAGATATCACTGATATGATTCGGCAGTTAATTTTTTATGCAGTTGTCAGATCTGAGTTGTTTGAATAATAGAAAAGGTTATTCACATTTTTTTTTTAATAAAATTTTGTAATCTGATATAGAGTACTAAAAAAAAAAAGAAAAAAGAGAAAGTTAATGTAGTTGATATACATATATTTAATTTCCTAAAAACAGCTGTCTCTCACTTCTTTCCTTCTTTTTCCCTTCCCCACTCCCCCAAATATTTTCTTTTACCCAGGAGTTCAGGATTTAGAATATGCAATAAATAGGATGAAGGAGACCTGGACTCAACACTTCTATCACAAGAAGGGATCTGAATTCCCATCTACACAGTACATCTTAATATTCTAGCTATCAGGATGCAGGATAATTTGCAAAAGTAGTTTAGAAAAGTTCTCTTCAGCACTTCTATTTTATCCATTTTACTTCCAGTAAATATTAATTGGATTCTCATATAAATTAAAAACAATTAATCATCTGGGAAAGGAGATACTTTGGCAGTCATTTGTTTTTTTCCTACATGATTTATTAAGTATTTTATGTGGAATGAAATATCTTCAATAGGAATGATAGTAGGTCTACCATGGACTTCTTAACTGATCACTCTTTTAAAATGCTGTAATGGAAATTGAGTCTCTTTTTATTTATTTTTATTTCCATAGTTCCCACCTCTTCCCATAGACTTCTTTTGGACTTAGCTTTTTGGTATTCAAGTGACAATTCAATTGACAGATCAGCATGGACATAATTGGGAGCATCAAGAAACCACATATTTGGTACCAGATTTATACATATGAAAAGATGCAGCTGGTCTGTCTACATGAAACAAATCCCAGCTATGTTAGAAACACTGAGCAGAAAATGAAAGTTCAATCTGTACTTGTTTGCCTGAAGTTTCTAGAAATATCAGATTATCTTCCCAAAAGAGAGTTTGTTTATATTAAAGAACCTAAGAGGGTTTTTGGTTGTTTTTAAATTTATTTATTATTTTTTACATTTAGATTTCCATCAACCATCTAGTTCCTCCTGCTCCAACATTTTAGTTGACTAAGACCTTGCTATTAACTTAGGAGAAATTTCCTTCCATATTTTGAAGAACTTTTCTCAATTGAGGGTTGAGGGTTTTGGTGTCATACACAGAGGGTGTGAGGGCACTGAATTATTTTTTGGTTTGTGCTTTATAAGTAGCCTGTAAGTCTAGGAGCTGCAAATTCTCACTACTGCAAGCTTGAGGGGTTCTGCTTTATTCCTTGCATATTAATTCTTATTTTGTTTTAGTTTCTAACTAATAGTTTAATCCACAAGATATAAACAACAAGTATAAAAATAATAATATTAGGAATATTAGCCTATAACAATATTTATTTTTAAGTGGAAGTGAGCCTAGAACTAGCTTTTCTCATTTTTCCTATAAAGTATGTTGCAAGAAAATCAAGGCCAATTCAGTTTCCTCTTAGTATATTATGAAACAGCGTTTCAATATCAAGTACAGTGATTTAAACTTGTGAACTTAAAGCCATTTTTATAAACGTTTTTGTTGAAATTGCCTAATAAATATTGACTGACTTAGTAACTCCTGAGGCAGGTTATTCCATTACAAAATAGAACAGCAGTGCCTGCTTCTCGGGAAGTTAATTATTTATTTTCTAACCCAGACTTTTATAAAAATATTTCTATTTAATTTAAAATATATCTTTAGATGACAGTTATTTTTAGGGATTGTATATCGAACAGTATTCTCAACAGGTCTGTTGGCTTGAAAAGATCAGTGCTGGATTTTGTCACCAGCATTTTGAAAACCTCTGTCAGCATTATATATGGATTCCATGTTGATTTCTAATCAACATCTAGACAGAAAGCAGTGATTCTTCAAGCTACAGTGCCTTAGTTTTTAGAAAGCATAATAAAACTTATTTACAGAAATTTCCTTCCTTTTTAACTCTTTAAAAGAATTGCTACTTTTTTTTTAATACAGACAAAATTCATACTCTAGCTCTAAGATTATACAAATTCTTTACTTTATAGTACTTAATCAGCTAATTCCTAGATACTTTCAACCAGGATTTCTGAACAGTTTTCAACTGAATTATGGCACCTAAGTATTTTTAGTATTCCTGTAATCTCAAAGTACCAAGTCAGCATCAGATCTCTACTGTACCATTTAGTCTAAACAGAAATACCACCAACAGTCCCAAGGAACAGCAACTACCATTATCATCACAAGAATAAGATGGGCGAGTGACAGTATCCCAGCTCTACTTAGAGGGTTCTGAAAGGGAAAAAAAGTGAAATGCGGCCAGGTTTGTTATAAAAACAGTAACAAACAGCAACAGCAATAATAATAACAATAATAGTCATCATCATTATCATTAAGGAATGTGCTGTGGTGCGTGTCATATTATGGAAGTGGGGAGAAACTGGTGAATGACTGGATCTCGTTCTGAAAATCAGACAGGGCATGGCAAGAACCAGAAAGCTCTCCCATATCATATACTTTAGATAAAGCCTGAAGGCCTGGGCATGCTCTGCAGCCAGCTCAGAACAACTCAGATCTAACATATAGGTCAAATGTTGTATAGACATGGCATACTCCCAGCGCTATCTTGCCAAATTCATGTATATTCTTATAGGATGTATACCCAACCGAATCCTGTAAGAGTCCCTGCATGGAGTGCTCTAGTAACGCTCTTTGCCAGAATGTGTGCATCTCAGTTTTCTTTACAGAGCTAGGAACCTTGACCTCCAAATTCTCCGAGTCCTGCGAAAGATTAAAATAATTATAACCCAAATCTTCATCTGGAATGTGAAGCTTCTGTGGCTTATGCCAGCAACTTATTAGAGGAAATACTTGAAGTCATGGATTTAAAATCATTCATGTGGAAATTTTTAATGTGTCCCTGGCCAGAGAGAATGACTGCTGCCCAGAAATGTAGACTAACTTAAACATAAGGGTCATGGATTTCAGTTTTACATCGGTGTTTAAACATTTCCTCTAATGAGTTTCTGGGAGTTATTATGGTTATTCTCGTATTTTCTCCCTCTTGTTCAATTCCAAGTGGAACTATGTTAATGAATGGGACAGATGAATGCTTATGTGCATTGATCCTCTTGGTGAAGCTGGAAGCTGCACGGTCAAAGAACGTTCCTGGACCCTAAAAGCAAGAAAGAAAACTCAAACCTGGACAAGTACCTTTGCCGTTTTGTTAACAGAGGGGAAAAAAAAAAAAAAAAAAAAGGGCCTTTGCATTGTAAAGATCAGTGAAACAACTGCCTAATTCAAAATTGTGAACCAGTGGTACATTTGCATCCCAAACCCAAAGCATGAAATTTGCAGGAAAGGGTGACTTATGATAGAGATTCTTTCCCATAAATCTCTATCGCCTTGCTGATTTCAAGGAGTTTATTCTTAAGCATGCAGAGAGGCGAGCTGCTTAATCCGAGGTATTTCTTTTAAAAGAAATAAAAATTGTAGCAAATACATTACAATTTCACATCCTTTTCATGAATCTAGCCTTTCTGCCAAATGTTACTTAAGCTTCAAAGTCTATGTCAAACTCAGAAATTGTACCCTGGTTTCTGAGACATTCCGCAGCATTAGTCATAGACCTTTTTTTTAGTGAATTTATTACTGTGTCTACATGTGTGTGTGTGACTGTAACTTCACATTTTACAGAAATCTCCTCATTGAGGGAGCCAGAAAATAAAAAAGCACAGATGTGCTTAAAGTTTTCCTGCCATTTTGCCATTGAGTTCAAAGAGGCTATGATTTTAACCATAGCATTTTTATAATTATTTTTTAATATTTAGCTTTTTTTTTGGCTATTTTGTTTCATATAAACTGCATGTCCGTGTGACCCAGAATTGTTTGTATGATCTTATGAATGGAAAACAGATACAAATACAGTCTGTAAAACATTGCAAAAATCTGTTTCATAAATTCTTTCTCCCTCTGTCAGGAAGGAACATAGTTATTTTTAATCCTTTGCAATTGGAGAAGATATAATACAAGAAAATGATATTTAATCTCCTAAACTTTCTGTTAGAGGATTATCTCCTTCTATCTCTGTCTTTTACATAGGTATTGCTCTCCAGTCCAACACCTTCAAGCCTTCATGGTTCACTCGTTCTATTTATAAAATTAGAGGTTGTAATCAGGGAGCAAAAATTTTATTATGTGAAAGGTAACCACTTAAGTAGTCTCAACAATAAACTATTAATATTAAATATATCAAGTCAATTATTCACAGAGTAGACATTATTTCCTTGAATGACTTCTCGAGAAACTGTGAATAAATTTCAAATTAATAAAAACTATTTAATGTAAAATCACAGAATCACAAAATGGTTGATGTTGAAACTATTAGAAATCTAGTCCAAACCCACTGCTCAAGCAGGGACACCTAGAGCATGTTGCCCAGCACCTTCTCCAGGTGGCTCCTCCTCTCCAGAGGAGGAGACTCCAGAACTTCTCTGGGCAATCTAACTCCACTGCTTGGTGACCTTCACAGTCAAAAGTTTTTCATCACTTTCAGAGAGAGCTTTCTGTGTTTCAGTTTATGCCTGTTTCCTCTCATTCTACCACTAGGGACCACTGAGAAGAGTCTGGCCAAGTTTCTTTATACCCTGCATCTTCAGGTATCTATACACATTCATAAGATGTATCAGCCTTCTCTTCTGCAGGCTGAACAGGTCCAGCTCTTTCAGACTCTCCTCGTATGAGAGATGCTTCAAACTCTTCATCAGCTAGAAGTCTTTTGCTGGACACACACCAGTAGCTTCATCTCTCTTGTACTGGGTAGTCCAACACTGCACTCAGTACTCCAGATGCAGTGCAGTCTCACCATGACTGAGTAGAGGGAGAGGATCACCTCCCTTGACCTGCTGTACCTGCACCCTGGACAGTCCTGTCCACCTTTGCCACAAGGGCACATTTATGGCTTATGGACATTGGTCATTCAGAATTAACTTTTCTAACCACAACCCCATCTTCTATATTTCAAAATATCATTTATATTTTTAAAATTACCATGTAGAGTGGAAGTGGGAGAGATATATTTATTGAATAAATATGTTTTCAATTTCTTTTCACACAGCTGTAATCTTTGGAGATATAAAATAAGATATTTTCAAAATTTGAAAAGTTTATGCCACAGTCCCTAAAAATATCTATACATATTTAATTTTATGCAAGTTATATTTATATATATTTTTAAAGCTAGCTAGACATTCTCTATGTTATTGATTGCTACTCAGTGAGAGAGCAGTCATGAACTAACAACTGAAATGTGGTGTTTCGGAAGGGCTCAGGATTCGGCAATAAGTACACAGAACGAGGTGACTACATCGAGCATTTATTCACGTGAAAGCACATAAAAGAAGCAAAGTATGGATAACTACTTACGAGGTGATACCTGCCGGCGGGATACTGGACCCGAACATCCTCTTGACCTGGCAGATCAGAGAGAGAGAGTGATGACCGGCTCCTGTGGAGACAGCGTAGGCCTCAGAGTTAGGAGCTTCTCCTTTCCCTGCCCTGCTCTCTCCGCACTGTCCTCTCTATGCCCGGTGCATCCTGGCATGTAGGGTCAGTACGACCCAGGAGGCAGGCTGGGTGGCAGACAAACTCCGCCTCTAGTTGTGCAACCTTCTCCCCCTGAAGGCGCAGGCGCACATACTAGTCGGAGGTCCCAGCCCTCAATTTGAGGGTCCTGCCTTCCTCCTCTTCTTCCTCATTTCCGGGTGTTTGGCCTCCAAAGCTAGTTTGGAGGACGTCTGCAGTTAAGTTGGCTACAAGCCTGGCCAAGCAGCCGGCTTCAACAGGTTTTCGGAGGGGAATGCCTGTGAACCGGGCTGAGCTGCTGCATCCCTGCTCCTTATCGCTCAGCCTAGGCAGGCAAACATCTTCTTTCTCAAGGTCTGGCCTCTGCTTCCCACAGGAGATTTTTATGACTCTACAGATCACAGAAATTTCCATCTCCAATACACCTGGAAACAGGTTCAGTTTTCTTCTGCAGTGAGAAGTTATATAAAATAGAATAACACTAATAAAAAAAAATGAGAATGGCTAGGTGACTAATGTAGTGAATTGAGCAACAAAACATTTTTCTTAAGGTGTAATGTTCAAGTTAAGAAATGACTTAAAGCCTTTTTTTTAACTTCTCAGTCTTTTAGAATCTCAGTTCTGTTTTTGCCTGGAAATTTCATTTCAGACCTGGCCCAGGGAAGCCCCACAGACAGGTAGGAGGGACAGGGAACAAGAACAGTGGTTGCATTTGTGAGTATGTGGGTACATGTTCTGAGCCAACACTTATTGTTTTAGGGTCTTAAATATCTCCTTCTACACAGAGTAACTACTTGTTTCTAATCTTTGTATAAACATACGGTTTTATCATATAGGGATACACAAAACAAAGTAGCCCCAGATACCTGATCAGAAAAAAAAAATGAAAAAAATATTGCATAACTAAATGTATATCCATAACACAGAGATTATTGGAAGGAATCTTTTATGTAATATAGAACGGCATGATTGCTTTTGCAACAGGACATTTGCTGTACATATTTCAACTAATGAGCCTTGCTACAAGAGATTTCACAACAGTTTCAGATTGTTTGGTTAATAAAGGAGGCACCTTGTAGTGTGTTATGGATAATGCTATCAATTTCTCAAAGTCTAAAAATTATACATATATAAAAGATTGGTATATATTTAATGTCTGACAATTATTGTGTGTGTGGAAAGGGATTACATCTCACTGTACTATCTTTTGACAATATTTTTCAAGAAAAATGCTTTTTGAGGTACAAATAGTTCTTTAGTCTGTTTTTGTGCAACAAATCACAAGGAGGTGACAACTTTGACTGCTTATACAGTTGAAAATGAATAAATATGCTTGTAATGAGAAAATATTTTTAGTTATAGGCATTCCTTGGTGATGTCTTTCAGTACTACATGCAAATTGGTTCTTATTTAAGATAAATATCTCCTAACTGCCCAGACTTATGAAACAAGATTATATACACTGGTATTAAAACTACTGTCTATATAAAGCTTTAGGAATACAAATACATTATCTTTCAAGGACACAAAGTTCTGCATGATTTTTACTGGACTTAAACATTCTAATTTGAGTCTTGATTCTGTCCTTACAGATTTCTAATAGGAGAAAAGGCACTAAAAATGGGATAGGGTCATAAAAAAAAGAGACATATAAAAATTAGGGACTATTTAACTAGTCATAGAATGCTTAAGGTTGGAAGGGACCTCTAGAGGTCATCTAGTCCAAACAAAATCTAGTCCTATCAAAATCTATAAGCTAGTGGCTTCCCAATTATTGCTCTGGTATAAAATGGAGTCTTCAATAGTATTACTATAAGTAGACTAAAAGAACACATATTCAGTTATTTGCTTAATTAGGCATTTTGATAAAATATTCTTAAAATATTATTATTAATAATAATAATAATAATAAACCCAGCTGCCACTTTCCTTTATTGCTGTCTTCAAAATATGTTTTATATGAGTAAAAAAATTATGGTCAGCCTAAAAGAATACATAGATTTTCCTTTTTTAATGAACATCAGCAACCTAAGCATTTTATTTCTTTATAGCTATTACCAGTCATTAGTGATAAAATTATAGATTAAAACCAGTGTTTCTGCTGCACTTGGTACTTTTCTATTAAGCATATTCTTCATAAATATATCCCGTTATACTTAGAATCTTATGCCATTTCCATTCTGTGGTCTCTGAGCATATAATACAGTTTAGATTTTTATAAGCATCAACAAAAAAATTAACTGCAGAATGATTTTGGCAATCATATTTGGTATTCATGAATTGTTTTAAAGAAACACTAGTTAGTATTTAGTCACTGCTATCACTCTTCATAAGCCATCTGCTATGTTTTTTATTTCTTGACTAAACATACACAAAAAAGACATCCGAAGCATCTATAAAAATTTGCATCACTGTAGACAACTATAGACAGTCTCATTTGCAACCAGTGGACATTAATTTAAACCTGACCAAAACCAGAACTATCCTATAATGATCTTCAAGTTTTGCAGGACGAGGAAAACAAGAATTAAACTTACCTTGAATTAGATCTGCATTTTCTTTTTTTTTTTCACTTTATATTCACCAACATTCTTTCTCTTCTAATGCTGAAAATAAAATGAGCTAAAATCCTCTGCTTTATTTTAGTGTAGGCTGCTGCTCAACACATATTTCAGGGCTATCATTTACTTTTTTTTTTTTTTTTTGTTATGTTCTAGCATTTGGCTATTTTGGTCCCAGAAATTCTTAAGTGACTTGGAAAGATTGACCCATTTATTTTCAGTGACTCTTCAATGATTTGGACTTTTAGGATCAAAGAATAATTTTAAATTATACCTTTTACCTCCTATGCAACTTGTGGGAGAAGTTGTAAAAGAATTCTTCTACAGGTCACAGAGAAATCCATATTTAGAGGTGATATTCGATTTTCTGAAGCAGCACTTGCCTTTGGATAATTTAAGATATAACTACTTGCAGAGAACATACTATTGTGCAGTTTAAAGGCCATGTAAAACATTTTTACATTCAAGTTTACTCTGATTCAGTGTTGTGTTATCAATCACCCTATCATGTAGGAAGCCTCAAGCAGAACACACACACGCAGCATTTTAAAAGTCTGAATTATTTAACCCAATTATAAAGTAAAAGATAATACTTCACATATGGTGCTCAGCTAAATGCTGGTAGCATACGATTAATGGCCATTTAAAACACAGCATTATTTCTTCACCAAAGATTAGGGGAAGATCTGCTATTACTAAGTAGCATTTTCAATATGCTGGAGTGCTTCTGACAACAGCAAATGACGCTAAATCAGTTCCTGTCTGTTCTTCTCTTCCCTTTCTTGTGGAGAACTGCATTACCTTGCCTGCACACTTCTTATTATATGGGATGACTTTGGATTCATGTTTTCTCTTCTCTCTGTTATACCCTAAAACTGATTCCGCTCAGATTTTTTTTTTTTTAATACTCTTGGGTCTGCTATCCTGTGCAGATATTCATAGGAGTTGCTGCTGCCATATCCACTGTCAATTTTTATTATTATTATTAAAGAGGTTATATGATCCAGGACAGGTATCAAAAGAAAGAAAGACTCATTGAAATTACTGCCACTGCCTGACTTCTAAGATGTCTCCAGATGGTGTTGCCCACCAGAATTGTACTGTGCACTTAAAACAGCATACCCTGAGCTAAAAGATACTTATCATACGCACCTCACTCCCAGGTCCCATTAAATAATTGCAGTGTCATCCAAAGGTGTTTTAGGAAGTGAACGGTTACATAAAAGCCAGCCTCAGAAAGCTATAAAGAGAGTAGTTAAGTTATTTAAAGGTAATTTTGACTGGACATTGCTCGGGGGTGGTTATGCTTAAACTGAGTTAGAATTGTAGATCCATATGATGTTCCAATTTGTGACTGTTCCCTGATGCAAACTGAATCGCTTGTGTAATTTTAATTTCTGCAAAACATATTAACATTTAAACATATAAATTACATTTTTACAGCAGTTACTTCAGAAGTTCTTCTTCTGAAGTTTAGTATATGCCTATTATTGAACATAGGCAAAATGTTCACAGATGAGAAGCATAAATG